>NW_026961501.1:0-74607 GCF_963924245.1 Chroicocephalus ridibundus
CTCGTTAATGGAGTTTGGCAGCGCTCGTTAATCAACATTTGGGCCCCCCCTCCTCCCCGGGGGGGGGGGGTGTGTTTATCGCTTCTCCCTTTAATTATTACCCAACTTCCCCCGCTCCGTGCCCCCCGAGACCCAACGCCACCCCCCCGAGGACCCAACTCCTCCCCCCCAAGACCCAACTCACCCCCCACGAGACCAACCACCCCCCCGAGGCCCAACTCAACGCCCCCCCCAAGACCCACCCAACTCAAGCCCCCCAACGAGACCCAGCTCCTCCCCCCACAAGACCCAACTCAACCCCCCACGAGACCCAACCCCCCACAAGGACCAAGTCAACCCCCACATAAGACCCAACTCAACCCCCACATAAGACCCAACTCCCCCCCTGCTAAAAGACCCAACTTACCCCCCCCCAGGACCCAACTTAGCCCCCAAAGAGACCCAACCCCCCCCGAGGCCCAACTCAACCCCCGCCCCCAAGACCCAACTCAACCCCCCCAACGAGACCCACCCCCCCACGAGGCCCAACTCAACCCCCCCGCGAGACCCAACCCCCCCCCCCCCCCCAAGACCCAACTCACCCCCCCCAAATATTCCGAACGCAATTTCGTTATTTCTCGAGGTGGTTGGGGGTTTTGTTTGTTTGTTTGTTTGTTTGTTTTTTAAAAAAACAAAACAAAACAAAACAAAACGAAACACCCCCCCCCCCCCCCCAACAACCGACCCCCCCCCAAATAAACCGGATCGTAAACCTGCGTCACGTCACGTTGTCCGGCGCATTTTTTTATTTTATTTTTTTATATTTATTTGTGTTTTGATCCATCCAAGGCGTGAGCCGTCGCGGGGGAAAAAAAAAAAACCAAAAAACCGCACCTTTTTTCCGTTGTTTTTTGGGTTTTTTTTTTTTTGGGGGGGGGGGGGAGGGCAGCCGAAAAAGGGAAATAATCGATTTTTGGCGAGAGGTTCGATTTTCGGGGAGGTTGATGGGCTACCTCAAAAGAAAACCCAACCAACCAAACCCCAGCGGTTATTAATTTGCCGGCGTCAGCGATCGCTCGCTCTACGCCCCGGACCGTGGGTCAAACCCTCCCGGCGCCCGCCCCCGCCTGGGTTTATCCTTTCGGTGGCGATAAAAAAGAAAAAGATGATTAATTTTTTATTTCTTTTCCTGCTTTTCTCACGCGCGGCAATATAACGTTCACGTTCTCCCCTTGTGGCTCGCGCGCTTGGGCGACCTTGAGCCGTTCCCCCCGGCTTCGCTTTCCGTCTACCGGCCACGGCCGCGACCTTCAGGGTTTCGTCACGTCGTTCCCTTGGGGAAGACGCCAAAAATTCCTCCTCCTCCAACCCGGCCCGGGAACGTGGTCGCGGACGACGCGGCCGGAGCCGAAAAACCAACCGAAAAGCGTGAAAATCGCCAAGAGCCGGTTTCAGCCCACGTCCCCCCCCAAAAAAAACCAAAACAAACCCAAAAAAGCGCCGTTTTCGGCCCCCGGCGGTGGCGTGGCGTGAAAAGGGCGATTTCTCTTCGTAACCCTCGTCTCGTTCGTCGCCGTCTCTCAGAAATTCCCACCTTTTCCCTCTAGTTTTGGCCCCGGGGGCTTCGGGAAACCGGAAGTCGTCGATAAACGGCGCTGCTTTCGGTCAAAAAAAACCCCCCAAAAAACCCCCAAAACCTGGTATTTTTCACTCTCGGGCCAGAAGGGCGAAGGAGGCGGTTTCGTTTGTTGTAAAAAACGAACAAAAATAAAAAATGACACGAAAAAATAAAGTTACGCTTTTTAACGCCCTTTTCCCTGACAATTTGGTCGGCGCATTTTATTTTTTTTTTTTGGGTCGATGCAATTTTTTTCTTATATTTTCGCTTACGCTCCAGACACAGCCGAGCTGTTCGCATTTTTCCCGGGTTGCGTCCGGAGCGGGATGACAATCGTATTTCTCCTTGGCGCCGGTTCCCAGCGTCCACCTCAAGGAGTAGGATTTTCCCAGTTCCAGCCGGAGCCCTCGTATGAGAGCAACCTGGAAATGTCAAACGACAAAAAAAACTGGTATTAAATCCGACGAATTCCGTGGGGTTTTGGGGTTGTTTGGTTTGGTTTTTTTTCTTCAGCTTTTCCTTAAAGGGAAGGAACCGCCCGAAGGCAGCAACGCCGCCAAAACTGAGCGTCGCTCCTGAGGCACCGGGATTATGTAACAAATCCGCGCGTCCGAAATTCCTGCAGGGAAGATCTGGAGAAGGTCTGGGAAAGATCTGGAAAGGATCTGGAGAAGATCTGGAAAGGATCTGGAGGAGATTTGGGAGAAGGCCTGGAGAAGGTCTGCAAAAGATCTGGAGAAGGTCTGGAAAAGATCTGGAGAAGATCTGGAGAAGGTCTGGAGAAACTCTGAAGGAGATCTGGAGAAGATCTGGAGGAGGTCTGGTAAAGATCTGGAGAAGATCTGGAGGAGGTCTGGAGAAGGCCTGGAAAGGATCTGGAGGAGATATGGAGAAGGTCTGGAAAATATCTGGAGGAGGCCTGGAGAAAGTCTGCAAAAGATCTGGAAAAGGTCTGGAAAAGATCTGGAAAAGATCTGGAGAAGATCTGGAGAAGATCTGGAGGAGGTCTGGTAAAGAGCTGGAGAAGATCTGGAGGAGGTCTGGAGAAGGCCTGGAAAGGATCTGGAGGAGATATGGAGAAGGTCTGCAAAAGATCTGGAGGAGGCCTGGAGAAGGTCTGGAGAAACTCTGAAGGAGATCTGGAGAAGATCTGGAGGAGGTCTGGTAAAGAGCTGGAGAAGATCTGGAGGAGGTCTGGAGAAGGCCTGGAAAGGATCTGGAGGAGATATGGAGAAGGTCTGGAAAATATCTGGAGGAGGCCTGGAGAAGGTCTGGAGGAGATCTGGAGGAGGCCTGGAGAAGGTCTGGAGGAGATCTGGAGGAGATCTGGAGAGGGTCTGGAGGAAGTCTGGAGAAACGCTGAAGGAGATCTGGTAAAGATCTGGAGGAGATCTGGAGAAGGTCTGGAGGAGATCTGGAGAAGGTCTGCAAAAGATCTGGAGAAGATCTGGAAAGGATCTGGAGGAGATCTGGAGAACATCTGGAGAAGGTCTGCAAAAGATCTGGAGAAGGTCTGGAGAAGGTCTGGAGGAGATCTGGAAAAGATCTGGAGAAGGTCTGGAGAAACTCAAAAGGAGATCTGGAAAAGATCTGGAGAAGGTCTGGAGAAGGCCTGGAGAAGGCCTGATCCCCCAAGTCCCGTGGGAGCACGCCAGGGGCGCAGGCAAGCGCGCGGCCCTTCGGCCTTTTCAAATGAAAATAGAATTGGTTAAAAAAGTGACAGACGTTCTTTACCCGCCCGCGATGTCCACCCAGATCTGGAAGCCGTTTCCACCCCCCACCCCCCACCCCCCGACATCTTCCGAACCGAAAACACCTTGGATTTTTTTTCCGAGCGGTTTCGCCACCTCCGACTTCTTCTTGCCGGTCGGCCATAAAACCCGCCCCAGCGGGAAAGGGGGGGGGGACACAAAAGGGCCGATTTCTCGGGAGGGAGGATTTCTCCCCCCGCCCCGCGGAATCAGGGGAACGAAAGCCGTGACGTTCCTATCTAAAAAAAAAAAAAAAAAAAAAAATTAAAAATAAATTTAAAACAACCCCCAAACCCCCCCAAAAACCAACTAAAAAAAGGCTCGGGTTGGCTGCGGAGGTGTGACTTTGTGAGCTCGCGCCGCCCGCCCGCCCGATAAGGGGACGGGATAAAAACGCGGGGGTTGGGGTTTTTGTTTTTTTCCGGCCGAACGCCGAAGCGGAAATAATAATAAAAAATTAAAAAAAAAAAAACCAACCCCCCCCGACCAAACAACCAACAAAACACCAGGCGGCGGACGGGCCGCAAAGGTACGTGCTGGAATTTACCCGGAATCCTTTTGAGGAAGGGGGGGTTTTGGGGGGTTTTTTTGGTTTTTTTTTTTTTTTGCCTCTGAATTTTTGCCCGGCTGCTGCAAATTCTTCCCGAATTCTTCTCCCCAAATTTCCCTCGTTCTTACGCCCCAAATTTTTCCCCAAAGAGTCCCGGGAAAGAGGGAACGGTGCGGTGGGGTGGGACGGGCACTCGGGGGAGTAAAACCTTTTATAATAAATATAATTAAAATAATATAATATAATATAATATAATATAATATAATGTAATGTAATGTAATGTAACGTAACGTAACGTAACGTAACATAATATAATATAATATAATTAATATAATGTAATATAATGTAATATAGTGTAATATAGGTAATATAAGGTAATATAATATAATGTAATATAATGTAATTAATATAACATAACGTAATATAATATAACGTAATATAATATAATGTAATATAATGAATATAATATAATATAATATAATATAATGTCATAATATAATATAATATAATGCCATAATATAATATAATATAATATAACGTAATGTAATTAATGTAACATAATATAACGTAATGTAATTAATGTAACATAATATAATATAATATAATATAATATAATATAATATAATATAATATAATATAATATAATATAATATAATATAATATAATATAATATAATATAACATAACATAATATAATGTAATATAACAATAATAAAACGTAATATAATATAATATAATATAATATAATATAATATAATATAATATAATATAATATAATATAATATAATATAATATAATATAAATATAATTAATAGAACATAATATAAAATATAATATAACATAATATAAAATATATAATATAATATAATATAATATAATATAATATAACATAATATAATATAATATAACATAATATAATATAATATAATATAATATAATATAATATAATATAACATAACATAACATAACATAATATAATATAATATAATATAATATAATATAATATAATTAATATAACATAATATAAAATATAACATAACATAACATAACATAACATAACATAACATAATATAATATAATATAATATAATATAATATAATATAATATAATATAACATAACATAACATAATATAATATAATATAATATAATATAACATAATATAAACCAATAAGACTAAAAACGAACCAATAACAATAAAAACATCCCGGCTTTGACTCGCTCCCTCGTCGCGTTGACCCCGATGGTGGCTGTTACGGCCATTATTGCCCCCCCCCCCCTTCCCCCCCCCCCAAAAAAAAAATCATAAATAAAATTCAGGTCAATTTTTAAGGCTCTGGGTCAATATTCGACCAACGGGGCCGGGATTCGGGGCCGGGGGCAGCCGCCCTCCCATTTCCCCGTTAAACCGGTTTTTCTTTTTTCCGTGGTTTTTTTTTTTTTTTTTTTTTTTTTTTGGGGGGGGCACGAGAGGCTGAAGTTGTTCTTTGTCTCCGCTCCCTTTTCTCCTCTTCCGGAAGGAATTCCCTGAATTCGTTAAACGGCCGGGTTGGTGGTTTGGGTTTTTTGTTTTTTTTTTTTTTAATTAATTTTTAGGGCAAATTCGTACAGGGGAGGTTTTGTTCCTTTGGCGAAGATTAAAATTCGGAAAGTGGAAATACCTTAAAATTTGGGCTGGAATTTCAGGAAAAGGGGGGGGGGGGGGGCTAAAAATAAGAATAGCTACAAAACGCTCCGTAATTATTCTCCGTCATAATTATTCTCGGTAATAATTATTCGCCGTAAATTCCGCTCCGTGAAATTCGCGCCGCGTTTCGCGTCGGATGAAAATCCCGGGTTTGGGGCAGATTCGAAAGAAAAATAAAGACCTCGGGGAGGAATTATTTGATTAATTTTAGGGCAAATTCATACACGGGGGGGGGGGGGGGGGTTATTTGTTCGGGAAAAAGTTCAAATTTGCCAAAAAAAAAAAGAAAATTAACAATTAAAATTGAACTTGGGGCTGGAGTTTCAGGAAAACGGGGGGGGGGGGGAAATAAAGAATAATTCAAATTCTCCCTAATTATTCTCCGTAATAATTGTTCTCCGTAATAATTATTTTCCGTAATAATTATTCGCCGTAAATTCCGCTCCGTAAAATTCGCGCCGCGTTTCGCGTCGGATGAAAATCCCGGGTTTGGGGCAGATTCGAAAGAAAAATAAAGACCTCGGGGAGGAATTATTTGATTAATTTTAGGGGGGAAAAAAGAAAAAAATTTAGGGCAAAAAACCACCCCAAAAATCCCCCCACCCCCCGCCCCGGGAGCTTTCGGTCATTTGAAAAAAAAAAAAAAAACAACGGCGAAAAAATTTTAATGAGGATTTTTGGGAATTCTTTGGCGGGAGCGAGGGGGAGGGGACGTGGTTTAAGGCGAGAATAAGCGCTAGATTTTGCCGAAAATTGTGATTTTTTGGGGGGGTTTTTTTTGGTTTGGTTTTTTTTTTTACCCCCCCAAAAAAAGGAGGCTTTTTTTTTTTTGTTGTTGTTGTTTTTCCGGGCGGAGATGGCGAAGAAGAAGAAGAAATTCAGCAATTTGGAGATGACCCTCATCGGCCTCTTCTGCGCGGTGGTGGCCGTGGCCTGCGCCCTCGTGGGGGTGTTGGCCACCAGGGAAGACACGGCCCGGGATCCCGGTAAGTGGCCGGGGGTTGTCGCTTCCGCAGGTCGGGGGGGAAAAAAAAATAGTCCCCCCCGGTCGTCAAAAAATGACAATTTTGGGTTTTTGGTTTTTTTTTTTTCTTCTTCTTGGCGTTAAAAAGGCGGGGGGCGGAAAAAAACGTAAAGCGGGGAGAACGCGGCGGTGAAATCGAAGCGTTTGCGGTTAAAATTTACATCCTGGGCGGCGCCGGAATAGCCAAAAAAACCCCCATCAAAACGGGATTTTTCGCTTAAAAAAAGAAAAAAAAAAAAAATCAATTAAAAAAATTTTAAAAAATTCAATGAAAAAATTCAATGAAAAAAATGAAAAAATGAAGGAATTAAGGGAGACCTCGAGATAGATTTGCGTATAATAATATATCGCGACGTGTTAAAGACGTATAGATATAAAATTCCTAATTAATTTCTCATTTATCGTTTATCGACGCGCGGTTTATAATTCGGAATTCACCGCCTGCGACTACGCCGATTTTTCCGTATTTATTTCCGGAAATATTAAAAACAGGAAGAGGAATATCGATCGACGCATACACGCCGTCGCGGATGGGTTGTGTTCCGTAAATGCGCATATATATATATATATATATAAAAAAAATCGTATTTCGGGCCGAAGACGCGGATAACACCCGATTTATAATTCAGAAATTGAATCGCGGAAATACGGAAATCTACAAAAATTCCATTTGCGCCACGAGCGGTGTGCCATTCCCCAGTTAGAAACTGCGGTTACGAACGAAACCGCTTGAAAAGCCAAAGTAAAAAAATCTATACATTCTGCGGGTAAACGGCACGACGTTATCTATGGCGTATTTGCGGGCCGTAAAAATATATAAATATTGTATATTTACGTAAATCGATCGCATAAATCGTAAGACGACGACGTGAATAGCTCAAGATACACAAATACATAAATTAAATTTATACACAAACACGGATGCGACGCGTAATTTACGATTGACTTATCTAAACTATAGATTTTTATAGTGTTTTTATATAAAAGTCTTATATTTAGTTGATTTCTAGCTTTTTTGTATAAAAACACCGGCGCCGCGACTCCAATCTCCCAGAATTCCGTTGGAATCCGCAGCCGTCGGCCCCTTCCCTCCCCCCCATTCCCCCAATTCTTTGCAAAAAAACACGGAAAAAATCCCCCGACGCCCTCCCCCAAAAAACAAAACCAATAAAAATAAACATTTATTTTTTTTCCTTCCCTCCGTAGAATTTATCCCGGCTCTTGACTTTTCCCTCCTTTTTTTATCGTGAACCGAAGGTCGCCCGGGGTCAAGGCCCCGCTAATGGGGGCGATTTTTCCAAAGCGATTTTTTTTGTTTTTTGCTTTTTTTTTTTTTTTTTTTTACTGACGGGGGGGGGGGGGGAAAAGACAAAAAAAAAAAAAAAATTTAAAAATTTTTAATTGAAACCGCTTCCATGCTTCGAGCCGGAACGGTTTTACCGGAAGCCATTTTCTTTTTGAGCCGCTTGTCGTTTTAACGGCGGAACGGTCGTCGGAAACGACGTCATCGAAACGCTTTGAATTCGAACGGTTTTCAGCGAAACGCTTTTAATTAAAAGTTTAGTCGGAAAAATCAAAAAAATTCCCCCGCCCCCTCCCTTGAAAACCAAGGCGGAGGGAGACGAAGCCGATGAAAAACCACCCACGACCCTAAAAATGTGGCGCGTTTCTACCGTTCCGCTACAAAAAAAAAAAAAAAAGAAAAAATCGCTTTTTTTGGTGGACGCCCGAACGTTTAAAAAGTAAAAATTTTGGAGTTTTTTTTTTTTTTTGGCCTTTTTGGGGAGTTTCGGCCGCCCCTTTCGCCGAAGGAGGAGTTCGGTGGCGTTGAGGCTCGTTGGAGGTCGGAGATGGGGGCGGGGGAGGAACGACTTGGGAAAAGGGGGGGTGGGGGGGAAGAAAAAAAAATGTAAAATACCCCAAATTAACGCGAATAATTTTCAATTGCCCGGAGATGAAATCCTTTCTTTTTCGACCTTCCAGAATTTTCTCCCACCTGCCCGGACGTGAGGCCGGAGGAACGGATCGACTGCGTCCCCGACCGACTCGCCAGCAAGGTCTGAACCCCCCCCCACCCCCAAAAAAATTAAATTATGGGATTAAAAAATTCCCGTTTAAACCCCAAAAACCGGGATACGGGAAGGGGACGGGATAAATTAGTCCCGGGATGAATTAATCCCGATTAATAACAAAATTAATTACCAAAATCGTACTCAAGTGAGGGCGGGGGGGGGGGTGGGGGGGGTGGGGGTGGGGGGGGTTCAAGCCATTTTTCACCCCGCGTTTTTTTTCAACGCGTAAGGATTTATTAATTTGCTTATTAAATTATTAAATTAAATTATTAAATTAATATTAGTAAGTTAATATTATTAATATTATTAAATTAAATTAAATATTAAAATATATATAAAATAATATATATAATATATAAAATATAAATATTAATCTTATTAAATTAAATTATTACTTGCTAATTAAATTTATTAATTTGCTCGTCATTTAATGGAGTTTTCTAGAATTCCTTTTCACATTTTTCAAATTTTTCACAAAGATTTAATTTTTTTTAAAACATTTCCGTTCTTTTTATGTTAAATTATTCATTTGGATTATTTCTTCGCAATTTCTTCACAATTTATTTGCCATTTCTTCACAATTTATTTACAATTTCTTCACAATTTCTTTAAACTCATTAATTCAACGCAACTCAATTAAGAAGTTCTTATGCCTATAATTTAATTAAGGTGAATTAAACACGCGATTCATAAATTTAATGGATTTTGGCCCACAAAAAAAGTCGAATTTTTCTCCTCCTGGGAGGCAACGGCAAAGTCCCTCCCGGCCACTGAAACGGTGCTGGGCCACGAAATGGGGCCGAACCCGACCCGATTTGGAAATTTGAAATTTTAAACGTAAAAAAAAAAAAAACCCCAACCCAAACCCAACCCAAACCCACCCACTTTTCCCCCCCTCCCCCCTCGGGCGCGACGTCGACGCGTCGCGTTTCTACCCCTGAAATTCTACTTCAACCTCAGGTTGGGGAGTTAACCTTAATTCCAGGTTTTTTAAAAAATTTTAAAACATTAAAAAAATTAAATTCGTTAAAAGCCAACGGCGGGTAGCAAATTGTGAAATTTAAATTTCATATCGGGGGGGGATTTAACGTAAAGGCGAATTTCAACGTAAACGCCACTCACGGAAATCGAGCAGGCCAGAACTTGAGGTTGAAACGGCAGCTTCGACGTGAACTTAAACAGAAAAAGTTCAACGGAAGCGCGGAGAATTTGAAATTCAAAGGCAAATCTCGAGGCGGGTTTAAAGAGCGTAATTTTGAGATCGAAACGGACTCGTTTAAACGGAACGCTCGGCCTCTAAAACTTGAAGTCCGGGCAGAATAATTTCAATGGGGTAGAACGTATTTTGAAATCGAAACGTCGGTAGAACGAATTTCCGGAGGATAGAACCGGAGTTGAAATTTAAGGGTAAATTTAAACGTTAATTTCACTAGAATAATTTAAATTAGACTGGAACGGAACTGGAAATTGAAATAGAACGATGGAAACAGCCCAGACCAGCTTTTCCGTTTCGACTTCAATTCAGGGAGAAAACTCTTCGAAGAGCGCAGGAGAATTGGAAATTTAAATTCGACAATTGAAATAGAGTGGTCAGAGAGTTTGAAATTTAAATCTGAACGGAATCGCATCCGAAATGTCAATAGCCCAATTTAAACAGAACCGTTGGCGTCGGACGGAATGGATTTCGAATTGCGGTTCAAAGGCAGCCCGGATCATTTTAAAAACCGCGCGGTGGAGTTTGAAATTTCAATTCAATAATTTCAATACCGTCCGACGCGTTTTGAAATTTAAATGTCAATGATTTAAATCGAACAGAATCGGAAATGTAAATAGAACGGTTTACATAGAACGGAATAGATTTTAACTTTCAATTTAAATTCAGCCCGAATAATTTTAAAAAAGCGCAGTGGAGTTTGAAATTTAAATTCAATAATTTCAATAGAGTATAACATAGTTTGAAATTTAAATTTCGGTAGGATAATTTAAATAGAATAGAACAGAATTTGAAATGTAAACAGAATAATTTAAATGGAACAGTATACATTTAAAATTTAAATTTAAATAGAATAATTTTAAAATAGCACGGTAGAAGTTGAAATTTAAATGGAATCATTTAACTAGAGTCTAACACATTTTGAAATTCAAATTTCAATAATTTAAATCAAATAGAATCGGAAATTTAAATAGAACAGTCTACATAGAACAGAATAGATTTTCAATTTCAATTTAAATTCAGCTCGAATAATTTTAAAGTACCGCAGTAGAATTCGGAATTTAAATGGAATAATTTCAATAGAATAGAATTTGAAATTTAAATTTCAATCGCATAATTTCAATAGAATAGAATAGAATTACGGAATTTAAAGGTAAAGTGAAATAGAAATTTCAACAGAATAATTTAAGTGGACTAGAACAGAACCTGAAATTGAAATAGAACCGCCCGTATTTAAATTTGAAATTTAAATAGAAGAATTTTGAAGTCCCACGGTAGAAGTTTAAATGCACTAATTTAAATAGCGCGTGACGTAGTTTGAAAGCGGAATGTCAACAGGAGAGTTTAAATAGCAGAGAATTCGACATTTCACTTCAAACGGGAGACCGCCAGGAGAACAAAATAGAATTTTAAAAGGAAATATTTAAAATTGAAATTTAAAATTGAAATTTAAAATTGAAATTAATTTAAAATTGAAATTGAAATTAATTTAAAATTGAAATTTAAATTGCGACGCTGGTGCAGCTGCTGGAAACGCTCCCTCCCCTCGCCAACCTGACGGTGTCCCCCCCTCCCCCCCCTCCCCCCCCAGCGCCTGTGCGCGCTCCGCGGCTGCTGCTGGAGCCCCCGCCCCGACCCCGCCGTGCCCTGGTGCTTCTTCTCCCGCGGCCACGGATACGCCCTGCAGGGGGCGCTGCGCGGGACTCCGCAGGGTACGCGGGGGCGGGGGGGGAGGGGGCGGAAGGGGGGGGGAGGGGGGGAGCGAGGAGGGGGCGGGGGGTGAAGGGTCTTTATCTCACTCGGGTTCCAGTTCAGTGCGCTTTTTTATTTATTTATTTATTTATTTTCCTTTGGTTTTATTTTTCACTTTCCTGCATTTTTATTTTATTTACTTCTATTTTTCGTTTTCCTTTATTTTTTATTTTCCTTTATTTTTATTTTTCATTTCCCTTTATTTTTATTTTATTTACTTCTATTTTTTATTTTCCTTTATTTTTATTTTTCATTTCCCTTTATTTTTATTTTATTTACTTCCATTTTTCATTTCCCTTTATTTTTATTTTATTTTTATTTCCTTCATTTTTCTTTTTCATTTCCCTTTATTTTCATTTCCTTTATTTTTATTTTACTTTGCTTTAGTTTTATTTTATTTTAGTTTAGTTTGACCTCACTTTTACTTTATTTTTATTTTATTTATTTTTATTTTTACTTCAATTTATTTTGCTTTATTTCTAATTTATTTTTACTTTATTTTTACTTTATTTTATTTTACTTTAGCTTTACTTTATTTCACTTCTAGTTTCATTTCAGTTCACCTTAGTTTTATTTTTTTAATTTTTATTTACTTATTTTTTATTTTACTTTGCTTTGGTTTTATTTTATTTTGCTTTACTTTGACTTTATTTTTATTTTATTTTACTTCATTCTTATTATATTTTACTTTTATCTTACTTTATTTTTCCTTGATTTGTATTTTCTTTTTCCTTGATTTTCTTTTTCCTTCATTTTTGTTTTTATTTTACTTTGTTTTTATTTTACTTTGTTTTTATTTTACTTTGTTTTTATTTTACTTTCTTTTTATTTTACTTTGTTTTTATTTTACTTTGTTTTTATTTTACTTTGTTTCTACTTGACTTTCAATTTATCTTTATTTTATTTCCTCTATTTTTAGGATTTTTTCACTTTTATTTGACTTTGGGTTTGCTTTATTTTTATTTTAGCTTATTTTACTTTTATTTTTACTTTATTTTGCTTTTAATTTATTTTATTTTTATTTCAGTCGACTGTACTTTTATTTCACTTTTACTTTCACTCCTCCGTTACCTTTATTTTACCCCGTGGTTTTGCCCCTTTACCTTGTTGCCGCTCCGCCCCCGCGCAGGGTTCGAGGCTTCGCTGTCGCGTCTCCCCGCGCCCTCGCTCTTCGGGGGGGACGCTCCGCGCCTGCTGCTGACGGCGCAGCACCAGAGCCCCGCCCGCCTCCGCATCAAGGTGCGCAACCCCCCGGCCCAACCCCCCTCCCCGCGCCCCTCCGCGCCCCGGGGGGCGGTGCCGTTTCCCTCCGCGCTCGGGGCGTTCCCCGGTTTTCGCCTCCCTTTTTGCTCCTTTTGAGTCTTTCCGGTTTTTTTGGTCTTTTCTGCCTTTTGCCTTTTTCTTCTTCTTTTCCTTTTTCTCTGTTTTCCTTCGTTCTCTCTCTCCATTTTTAAATTTTTCTTTTTTCTTCTTCTTTCTTTTTTTTTGTTTTCCTTTCTTTGTCTTCTTTTCTCTTCTTTGTTTTTTATTTTCTTTTTTCTTTCTTTTTAATTTTTTTCCTTTTTATTCCTTTTTCCTTTTTTCCTTTTTTCCTTTTTTCCTTTTTCCTTTTTCCTTTTTTCCTTTTTTCCTTTTTTCCTTTTTTCCTTTTTTCCTTTTTTCCTTTTTTCCTTTTTCCTTTTTTCCTTTTCCCTTTTTCCCTTTTTCCCTTTTTCCCTTTTTCCCTTTTTCCCTTTTTCCCTTTTTCCCTTTTTTCTTTTTTCTTTTTTCTTTTTTTCTTTTTATTTCCTTTTTTCTTTTTATTTCCTTTTTTCTTTTTATTTCCTTTCTCTCCTTTTCTCCTTTTCTCTCCTTTTCTCTCCTTTTCTCTCCTTTTCTCTCCTTTTCTCTCCTTTTCTCTCCTTTTCTCTCCTTTTCTCTCCTTTTTTCTCCTTTTTGATTTTCTGGGGGCTGGAGGGTTTTTGCCACGCTTTTCCCTGCCAAAAATCCGGGAGTCGGGCTGGCTTTGGCTCCACTCAGCCGAGGGCGGACGCGTAGAAAGCCTGAAACCGTGGTGCCAAGGGAGGGCTCGGATCAACTCCGTCCTGCAGAATTCTGCAGGCTTCCCGGTGGAAAAATCCCCTCAGATCAAGCAATAATGGGAAATCCCCTCGAATTTACCCCAAAATGGAGGCCGGGCGGGTTTGCAGAGTCTCAATTTTGCCGTTTGTTGCTGGTGACCACTTCTCCGTAGATCACCGATCCCGAAAAGCAGAGATTTGAAGTCCCCCATGAGCACGTGGCAGATTTCCAGGGTTCGGCCGCCGACAACCCAAAATATAAAGTTGACGTCCAGGAAAATCCCTTTGGCATCAAGGTGACCAGAGCAAGCAACGGAAAAGTTCTGTGAGTAAATTTTGGGGGGTTTTTAGCCCTAAATTTGTGAAGATCTGGGTTGTGTTCGGTTCCCTCCTGGGGAACGTGAGCGGCTTCCTCTCTCCTTTTGGTGGAAAAACAGGATGGAAGGACTTTTTCCACCTAAAATCTGGGAGACGAAGAGGTCTGTCTCACCCGGGTTGGGTTTTGCCATCTCCTTTTGGTGGAAACACTGGATGGAAGGACTCTTTCCATCTAACATTTGGGAGACGAGAAGGTCTGTCTCACCGGGGTTGGGTTTTTCCATCTCCTTTTGATGGAAAAACAGGATGGAAGGACTAAAATTTGGGAGACGAGGAGGTCTATCTCACTGGGGTTGTTTTTTTCCATCTCCTTTTGATGGAAAAACAGGATGGAAGGACTAAAATCTGGGAGACGAGGAGGTCTATCTCACTGGGGTTGGGTTTTGCCATCTCCTTTTGGTGGAAACACTGGATGGAAGGACTCTTTCCACCTAACATTTGGGAGACGAGAAGGTCTGTCTCACGGGGGTTGGGTTTTTCCATCTCGTTTTGATGGAAAAACAGGATGGAAGGACTAAAATTTGGGAGACGAGGAGGTCTATCTCACTGGGGTTGTTTTTTTCCATCTCCTTTTGATGGAAAAACAGGATGGAAGGACTAAAATCTGGGAGACGAGGAGGTCTATCTCACTGGGGTTGGGTTTTGCCATCTCCTTTTGGTGGAAACACTGGATGGAAGGACTCTTTCCACCTAACATTTGGGAGACGAGAAGGTCTGTCTCACGGGGGTTGGGTTTTTCCATCTCCTTTTGATGGAAAAACAGGATGGAAGGACTAAAATTTGGGAGACGAGGAGGTCTATCACCAGGGTTGTTTTTTTCCATCTCCTTTTGATGGAAAAACAGGATGGAAGGACTAAAATCTGGGAGACAAGGAGATCTATCTCACTGGGGTTGGGTCTTTCCATCTCCTTTTGATGGAAAACAGGATGGAAGGACTAAAATTTGGGAGACGAGGAGGTCTATCACCAGGGTTGGTTTTTTCCATCTCCTTTGGACGGAAAAGCAGGATGGAAGGACTAAAATCTGGGAGATGAGGAGGTCTATCTCACTGGGGTTGGGTTTTGCCATCTCCTTTTGAGGGAAAAACAGGATGGAAGGACTCTTTCCACCTAAAATCTGGGAGACGAAGAGGTCTATCTCACCAGGGTTGGTTTTTTCCATCTCCTTTTGATGGAAAAACAGGATGGAAGGACTAAAATCTGGGAGACGAGGAGGTCTATCTCACTGGGGTTGGGTCTTTCCATCTCTTTTTGATGGCAAAACAGGATGGAAGGACTCTTTCCACCTAAAATCTGGGAGACGAGGAGGTCTATCTCACCAGGGTTGGGTGTTGCCATCTCCTTTGGATGGAAAAACCAGACGGACGAAAATTGATGAATTTTGAAGAAAAAAATGTTGGGATTTTCGAAGCCGTGCTCTAGCGGATTGCTTACATTTTCCTTGGGCTTCTATTCAATTTTCCGAGCTGCGTTTTATGTTTTTAATGAGCGAGAAACCTGCGATTAACGAATTCCTCTTAAAAACGCGGGGGGGGGGGCGGGGTCTTTGCAACGCGACGTGACTGATTTCGGCCAAACGCCGCCTCCGACAAAAGGAGTCGCGGCACGCGCCGCCAAAGCTTTCTGCCAGTGGGTCCGGAATGTAGCGATACTGAGCGCCGCTATTTTTTTTTTTGTTATTTTTTTTTAATTTTTTTTTTTTTTTTTTTTTTTAACGCCCCGTTTCGCCAGGTTCGACACCACCATCGGCCCGTTGCTCTACGCCGACCAGTTCCTGCAACTCTCCGTCAAACTCCCCAGCAGCAACGTCTACGGGGTGGGGGAGCACGTCCACAAGCAATACCGGCACGACCTCAACTGGAAAACCTGGCCCATGCTGAGCAGGGACACGGCCCCTTCCGGCGTAAATAACTCATTTTATCACGGTTTTTCCTTCTTTTCGGATAAATTCTGGCCTCCGGCCACGGTTGGCCCGTTGACGTCCACCGCGTTCCTTGGCGTTTCGTGGGTTTCGGGGGTTTTTGGGGGTTTTTTTTGCCCTTAAAGACTTGCCGGGAGGCGCCAAAAACACGAGGCGGCGCCGCCCAAGGGGGTTCCTGTTGGTATCGCTCTAATTCCCGCCCTGAATTCCCCTAAAATTCCCCTGAATTCCTCTAAAAGTCCCAAAAGATTCCTCTAAACCCCGAAGTGTTTGGATCGAGCCCATCGGGGTTTGCTGCCCGTCACCTGACGAACGTTAATATCTGTCAGACTTTGGGGGTTTTGTGCGATTTTTGGGGGTTTTTTGGGTACGTTTGTTCTTTTTTTCCCCTGCCCTCACACTGCCGCCTGCAAAATTCGGTCGATCTCGCGTTTTTCCTGTCGCGGGGCCGTATTTTAGGAAATAACGCAAATTCGCCCTTAGCGGCTTCCGTTTTTGGCAGCAATTATTTTGTTCTAAATTTTCCGCCTTTTTTCCTCCCCCTCCCCCCCCCCGGGCGATTTCTTAGGGCGTCCGCGTTTCAAAAAAGTTACGAAAACGTGTAATTCCATCTGCCGTGAGCCGTTTGAGCCCGAATCCGGGAGGTTTTGACACTGTCGCTGCCTCCGCTCGCCAAATCGGCAATTTTAAAAATCCCTCATTGCTCTCTTTATATATATATATTTTTTTTTTTCCCTTACTTTTTGTTCTGACTTGGATTCCCCCACGGAACACTTTTTTTTTTTTTTTTTTTTTCAGGGGGCAGGGTGTATTTTGGGGGGAACAAACAGCCAAACGTTATTCTTGGGGTTACTCAGAGATTTCGAGCTTGGAATCTGTGAGGAAAAGGAAATATTTGGTCGAGCGCATGAAGAAATGTTGCAAAAAAACCCAAACAGACCCAAAAACCCCATAGAAAACATTAAATTTCTGGCGCGGTGACTAGATTTCAGCAGCAGGGAGCAGGAAAAGTGACACAGGTCGTGAAAGAATGAAAAATAAGAATATTTTTACGCTGGGTTTTATTTGAGTTTCCAAACCGGCTTCTTTAGAGCGTCTCAAACTCGAGGTAAAATTGTTTTTTCGTTATTTGAGCTTAAAAAATGGGATTAAACGAGCGTTCAGCGGAGGTTGTTCAACGCGGCACCGACCTTTGCGCCGGAGCCGGGGTAATTCCCGAAGATTTTTTTTTTGCTGACGTCGGAGGGACGCGATTCGGGATTCGGGGAGGAGCTCGGTGTTCGTGGTTAATTAACGCTTTCGAGGAACGAAGGAAAAACCCCTCCCAACCCTTCGAGGCGGCGTCTACGGGCGGCGATTCCCGAATCGAATCGAAATCAAATCAAGAATCGATTCGATTTCTGAACCGAAAAAAATCCGGGCTTCCCTTATTATCACCGACGTTTATCGTAGGAAAGGGCGTCTTTATTTTCCTTCCGTCCCTCCCAGAGAGGCGACTCGTAGCCGTCGTCGTTCCATAAATGGGGTTTTTTTGGGAGTTCTGATCCAAACGGCTCCGCTACGGGGCAGCTCCCCCGGGGAATTTCTGCTTCCGGCAGATTCCGAGCGGCGCAAAACCATTCCCGTAACAGGGAGAAAGCGAAATAACGAGGCCGCCGGCGGCGATTTTATTCTTTTCGCTCTTTGTTTTCGGCACTTTTTGGACAAGTTTAACCTCAGGCGCGACGCGTTTGTGAGATACCGCCGGGGGCGCGCAGTCGCTGAATTTTGTTTGGTTTTTTTTTTACTATTTTATTTTATTATTTTTTTTTAAATCGGCTTTTTTATTTTCCTTTTAAGAATGCGGAGAACTTGTACAGCGTTCAGACATTCTTCCTGTGCCTGGAAGACAACACCGGCGCCTCCTTCGGCGTCTTCTTGATGAACAGCAATCCCATGGGTAAGGACGTCTGCGCCGTTAAGTAGGACCCAAAAAAAAAAAAAAAAAAGTACATTTTGAAATCGAATTTAAGTTGTCTCCCGTGACGTGGGTCAGAACGCCTTCTCCGTAGCTCCAAGTATCGAAAAAAAAAGTAAAAATATACATTTTTAAATAATCTGCGGGCTGTTACGCCGCGATCCTGCCGAGCCGATGGAGCTTTTAAAGAGCGAAATACAGTCGGGTGTCGAATTTTGAAGCAAATTGTCCTAAAAACCCTCCGGCTTCAGCTATTTTGGGCGAGCGTTTCCTCGCCTTTTCCTGGAAAACTGGGATTAAGGTTGTGTAGGATTAAGGAGCCTCGTCCGCCTCCCGCACATTTTTGCTGGGGGCCGTGGTGGTGGTGGCGGCGGGGGGGCGTTTCAGCCCAAATTATTAAAATCTGAGCCTAAATTTTTCCTGAGCTGGGCACGTAAAGGTATGCCCCGAATTTCCCGTAGATAAACGCGCGCGTATTTGGATTCTTAACAAATATTCATAGCCTCGAGACTACAAATTTAACGAGAAGTTGCGCCGTTGGATTTCTCTTCTCTTTCCGGAAGGTAAAGGAATGTAAATATGGACGATTTTTGGAAGAAAAAGAGGAAAAAGAAAAAAAAAAAAAAAAGAGCTGAAAATTTCCACCTTTCTTGCGAGCTCCAGTAACGGCTTTGGGTTTCCCGGAATATTTTCGTTTGATGTTTTCTCCTAAATAATTTTTCCCTCTTGCCTATCGGCCTCGCGGTTCTTGGCGCTTGAGGTTAAAGCGCCCAAATTGATATTTTTTTTGGGGGGGAAACCATCTTTCGCTCGCAGAGTTCGCCCTCCAGCCGGCGCCCGCCGTCACTTACCGGACGATCGGCGGAATTCTGGATTTTTACGTCTTCCTGGGAGACACCCCCGAGCAAGTGGTGCAGGAGTACGTGAAGGTACGTGGCGGGGAGGGGACGGACAGACAACCCCCCCCCCCCCAACCCGGAGGTGACGGATCCTCCATCCTCGGAGACGCTCGAAGGATGACGGAGGACAACCCCGGCCGAGGGGTTCTTGCTCCTTCCGCTTTGACCGAGGTCTTTTTGAGATCTCCGACCTCCGTCGTCTTCCCTGTGGCTTCCTCTTGAGAAATTACGCCTTGAACGTTTTTCGGGGTTCGGGGGCTATTTTGGGTTTGTATTTTGGGGTTTTTTTTTTGTTTTTTTTTTTTTTTTTTAAGTTTTCTTTTCTCCCCCCTCTATTTCCGCGGCGCTTCGCTCTTTTATTAATCAAAACTTAACGGAAATTAAGCCCAAAACTCAAGGTTCGCCCCGAACCCGCGGTGGTTTTCCCGTAACGTGATTTTATGGTCGCCAAATGTCTACACCTCTATATCTCTTGAGGTCTCCATGGCAACTAATATGTATTTTGGGGGGCCAAATGCGTGTTCCAGTGACGTCTTAAAGAAAGGTGATGTAAAAAAGTCTTAAAACGGCGCTAAATTTAGTCCTTTCGTGCCCGAAACCTTTAAGTTTAGGCAAAAAACTTTCCGTTCCATTCCCGGTTTTACGCCATTTCCCCCCTTACGTAGATCGTCACGGATTTTTTTTTTTAATTTTTTTATTTTTTTGGTAGATTTAATTGGTGTATTTACAGGGATACGTCATTATTCGCATTTGGGGGTGGGGTTTTTTTGTTTTTTTTTTTTTTGTGGGGGGACGGGGTGGAAAAAGATATAGAAAAAATACTGGAAATGCACTTTCCTCGTACTTGGGTTGAATTTCTGATTTGAGAGAGGTTTTGGGGGAACGGGACCCAAAACGAAGAGGCCGCCGGCAGTGATTTTTAGTTTGAATTTCCAGTTCATCGGCTTGCCGGCGCTGCCCGCCTACTGGTCCCTGGGATTCCACCTCAGCCGCTACGACTACGGGTCCCTCGAGGAGGTGAAGGCCGTCGTGGAGCGAAACCGCGCCATCGGCCTCCCTTACGTGAGCGAAAAGGGGAATTTCCGCCCCTTCCCTTCCTCTTCTCCTCGAATATTCTCCTCCTTTTTGGGCAATTTTGAAGAAATTTTTCTTCTCCTTCCAAATTCTTCTCCTTCTCGGGGAATTTTGAAGAAGGAATTCTTCTTCTTCAAATTCTTCTCCATTTTGGGCAATTTCAAAGAGGAAATTATTCTTTTCCTTCAAAATTCTTTTCCTTCTCAGGGAATTTTGAAGAAGGAATTCTTGTCCTTCCAAATTCTTCTCCGTTTCGGGCAATTTTGAAGAAGAAATTCTTCTCCTTCAAAGAAGAAATTCTTTTCCTTCGAAATTCTTTTCCTTTTTGGGGAATTTTGAAGAAGAAATTCTTCTTTTCCTTCAAAATTCTTCTCCTTCTGGGGGAATTTTGAAGCAGAAATTCTTCTCCTTCAAAATTCTTTTCCCTTTGGGGCAATTTTGAAGAAGAAATTCTTCTATTCCTTCAAAATTGTTTTCCTTTTGGGGGAATTTTGAGGAAGAAATTCTTCTCCTTCCAAATTCTTCTCCTTTTTGGGCAATTTTGAAGAAGAAATTATTCTTTTCCCTCAAAATTCTCTTCCTTTTTGGGCAGTTTTGAAGAAGGAATTCTTCTCCTTCCAAATTCTTCTCCTTCTCATGGAATTTTGAAGAAGAAATTATTCTTTTCCTTCAAAATTCTTTTCCCTTTGGGGGAATTTTGAGGAAGGAATTCTTCTTCTCCTTCCCAATTCTTCTCCTTCTGGGGGGATTTTGAAGAAGAAGCTCTTCTCCTCCCCAACTCTTTTCTTTGCCGGGGAATTCCGCTCCCAGGACGTGCAGCACACGGACATCGACTACATGGAAGCCAAGAAAGATTTTACTTACGACAAAGTGAAATTCAAAGACCTCCCCGGTTTCCGCGCTTATATGCACGAATACGAGCAGAAATACGTCATCATCCTGGTGAGCAGCCAGCTCTTTGTCTTCCCGTTTCTTGATTTTTTTATTTTATTTGTTTTATTTGTTTTATTTATTTTATTTTATTTTATTTATGCCTATTTTTAAATATACATATCGCTACACAAGGCGTCTTTCCGGGTAGCCGCTGGGCTCTACGTAATCGGCGGAGAGAACGGTTCTCCATAAAATATGTATAATATGCTTTATATATATTTTATATATATATATATAATCTATATTTTCTAACCGTGTGTGTGTATATATATATTTTATATCTATTTTATTACGTGAGTCATCCTTCTGTGTAGTCGTTGGGCTCGACGTAATCGGTGGAGAGAACCGTCCTAGATGAAATATGTAAAAGATACATTATATGTTTTAGATATAACACATAAAATATGCTTTATAGATATTTTTATACATTATATATCTTCAAAATCTGTGCGTGTATATATTTTTTACGTATATTTTTATGACGTGAGACGCCTTTCTGTGTCGTCGTTGGGCTCTACGTAATCGGCGGAGAGAACGGTTCTTGATAAAATATATATAGCATGGATTATATATGTTTATACGTATCATTTATAAAATATACTTTATTTTTACATATTTACGTGTTTAATAGCTGCGTGCATATATATTTTATATCTATTTTATTACACGGGACAGCTTTCTGTGTGGCCGTTGGGCTCCACGCCATCGGCGGAGAGAACGGTTCCGGATAAAAGATATATAAGCGGCGTCATATGTATTTTATATCGATTATTTATAAACGATACTTCGTTTTTATACATTAGATGTGTTTCGTATCGGTGTGCGCGTATATTTTATATCCCCTTTATTACGTGAGGCATCTTCCCGCCCAGCGGCTGGGCTCTACGGGGCGGGTGGAGAGAGCCGTTGGATACAAATGACGTGTTTAAGAGGATTTGATTTGATTTATCGTATTTCGACGTATTTATTGGTTTCTTTATGCCCCTTTTTCAAGAGATACGTGTTGTTGCACGAGACGTCTTTCCGCGGAGCTGTCGGGGGCGTGGAACTAGGTGACCTTTAAGGTCCCTTCCAACCGGGAGCGTTCCGCGACAAGCGAATAATAATCCGAATAAAATAATCCAATAATCCCGGGAGAAAGACGGGTTTTGGGGGGGTTTTATTTTGTGGCGTTTCCCACTTTTTTTCTTTTTTTTTAGGATGCTGCCGTCAGCACGGAGCCCCTCGTCGACGGTTCTCCTTACCCGGCCTATGAGAGGGGACAAAGCCGGAGAGTTTGGGTTAACGAGTCGGACGGAGTAACGCCCTTAATTGGACAGGTAAGAAACCCTCGTGGCGTCAAACCCTACATTCCATTGCGTCGGAGCCGGGATAATCGGCCGTTTTTTCTGCTCTTCTCCATCTTTTGCGACGTTTCCCCGGCTTTAATCCGTTTTCCTTCCCAGTTTTGGTTTGTCAAAGAGGAAAACCGAGCGATTCGGAAGGGCCGGGAGACTTTTCCCGGAGGTTTTACAAATAACCGCGGGGTGTAAGATTTGCACCATTTCGAAATAATCGGGATTTTTTTTATTAAAAAGCGACTTTGGATTTCGAACTCGGCAACTACCTGCCTCCTTCCCGAGCGTGAGTTGAGTAGTAACATATTCAAGACTAATTAACCACGAGAATTCATCTTCCTTGATAACGACCGTTCCGATGAATGCCTAATTGGCCGCGGGCATTCCGAATTCAGAATTCACACGAACAAATAACGCCAATTAACGCCGACAGCGATCGTTCGCTCTCGCCACTTCCAGGCTCGGAAACCTTCTCCCGACGCCTGTATCACCGCCGCCGCCGCCTTGCAAAATTAGGAATCCCGGGATTTTTACGCCCAAATTCTTCCCTCCACCAGCCCGATTCGCGCAAAAAATCGCCCGATTCCTGCCGCGAGGTCGTCAGTGGTTTAATTATAATCATTTCCCTTTTTTTTTTTTTTTTTTTTTCCCCTGTTGTTTTTTTTTTGTTTGTTTTTTGTTCGGATCGTAGGTCTGGCCGGGAAGAACGGTCTTCCCGGATTTCACCAACCCCGAGTGCTCCAGCTGGTGGGTGGAGGAATGCAAGTTGTTTTACACCCAAGTGCCCTACGACGGGATCTGGATCGTATGTAACTCCCGAAATTTTTATTTTATTTTTTTTTTCCCCCCGGTTTTCTCAAAAAAGGGTGGATTGGACGGAATAGATGGCTCGGGATAGCTGCGCCGAGCCGACGGGAAGTTCGACGGAGAGGGAGGCGAAACCCGGGCGGGATTGGTACCTTTCCGGCGGCGTTCCACACGCTTGGGGTGGGATCCTGGATTTTTCTGGCCTCGGAGGGAATTTCGTTGGAAATTGCCGGAAATCGCGTTCAGCCAGCTAGTCGTCTTTCGCTTTTTTCCCCGCTTTTTTCCCCGCTTTTTTCCCCGCTTTTTTCCCCGCTTTTTTCCCCGCTTTTTTCCTTCCCTTTCCTCCCCCGTTTCCCCCTTTTTCCCCCTTTCCCCCCCCTTCTTTTCCCCCCCCTTCTTTTCCCCCCCCTTCTTTTCCCCCCCCTTCTTTTCCCCCCCTTCTTTTCCCCCCCCTTCTTTTCCCCCCCTTCTTTTCCCCCCCCTTCTTTTCCCCCCCCTTCTTTTCCCCCCCCTTCTTTTCCCCCCCTTCTTTTCCCCCCCCTTCTTTTCCCCCCCCTTCTTTTCCCCCCCCTTCTTTTCCCCCCCCTTCTTTTCCCCCCCTTCTTTTCCCCCCCCTTCTTTCCCCCCCCTTCTTTTCCCCCCCTTCTTTCCCCCCCCTTCTTTTCCCCCCCCTTCTTTTCCCCCCCCTTCTTTTTTCCCCCCCTTCTTTTTTCCCCCCCTTCTTTTTTCCCCCCCTTCTTTTTCCCCCCCCTTCTTTTTTCCCCCCCCCTTCTTTTCCCCCCCCTTCTTTTCCCCCCCCTTCTTTTCCCCCCCCTTCTTTTCCCCCCCCTTCTTTTTTCCCCCCCCTTCTTTTTTCCCCCCCCTTCTTTTTTCCCCCCCCTTCTTTTCCCCCCCCTTCTTTTTTTCCCCCCCTTCTTTTTCCCCCCCTTCTTTTTCCCCCCCTTCTTTCCCCCCCCTTCTTTCCCCCCCCTTCTTTCCCCCCCCTTCTTTCCCCCCCTTCTTTTTCCCCCCCTTCTTTTTCCCCCCTTCTTTTTCCCCCCCTTCTTTTTCCCCCCCTTCTTTTTCCCCCCCCTTCTTTTTCCCCCCCCCTTCTTTTCCCCCCCCTTCTTTTTTCCCCTTTTCCCCCCCTTCTTTTTTCCCCCCCCTTCTTTTTTCCCCCCCCATTCTTCCCCCCCCATTCTTCCCCCCCCATTCTTTTCCCCCCCCATTCTTTCCCCCCCCCATTCTTTTCCCCCCCCATTCTTTCCCCCCCCATTCTTTCCCCCCCCATTCTTTTTTCCCCCCTTTTTTCCCCCCTTTTTTCCCCCCTTTTTTCCCCCCTTTTTTCCCCCCTTTTTTCCCCCCTTTTTTCCCCCCTTCTTTTTTCCCCCCTTTTTTCCCCCCTTCTTTTTTCCCCCCTTTTTTCCCCCCTTCTTTTTTCCCCCCTTTTTTCCCCTTTTCCCCCCCCTTCTTCTTTCCCCTTCTTTTCTTCTGCCGCCTTTTATTCTCCCTATGGTCCTACCTTACGTTTTCTTATTTATGTTGCAGCTTTTATGTATTTGGGACGTTATCTTATTTATATCGCAGGATTTGGGAAGAGTTTTAACCCTTCGTTTCTCCGGTTCGGGCAGGGTACCACCGCGGGCCCTTAAAAATCATCTTTTTTTTTTTTTTTTTTTTTAACCTTCGGAAGGGTATATTTTATTGTTTTGGTTTTTTGTTGGTTTTTTTTTTTTTTTTTCTTCGATTACTTTGCCAATCGGTGTCGCGGGACGGGGAAGGCGGCAGCTGATGAACGGTCATTAACGACACCCTTCGCGTCGCAGCTGCTGCGAGGGGGGGTTTGCAGCCGTATGTTTGGGCGAAAAGCTCGAGAATTGGTGCCCGGGGGGAGCAAACGTCGGGGCCGCCAGTTGAAATTCGAATTTGCGATTTTTTTTTTTTATTTTTTTTTTTTTAAATTGCCTTTTTTTTTTTTGTTTTTTTTCAGGATATGAACGAAGTCGCCAGCTTTGTCCCCGGCTCGATTAACGGCTGCGAGCCCAACAACTTCAACTACCCTCCCTTCACGCCCCGTAAGTCCGGCCTCTTCGGCCGCGGAGTGAAAAACGAATGAACAAAAAATAAAAAAAAACCCAAAAACACCTGAATTTTTGCCACGCACTGGCCTACGGGCTAAAATTTTTAAATTCTCTATTGGATCGTTGCCGCTACGCGGCCCGATGAAGCCATTCAGAAATTTCGGGGCGTAGTTTTCGGGTGAGGCCCTTCCTGGGGGGCCGAGTTTAAGTCTTTAAGTCTTACGGCGTCGAAAAATCGCAGCGGGGGTCGGGCCGCGAAATTCCCCCCCCGTCAGCAAAACCGCCGTTTCCGCCCATTTTTTTTTTTTTTTGGCCGCAATTAATTTGCCGTTTCGACGCTGGTTGCTGCGGGAGGCGAGAATTTCGACGACGGAAAAAAAAAACCAAATGGAGAAAAGGGCCGAAACTTTGAAGGAAAAGAGAAATACCCTTCGGTTGGGTTTGGTTGGTTTTTTTTTTCCATGCACTAAATTGATTGAATTGAGGTGGGTTTTTTGTGGTTTTTTTTTAACTAATCGAATTAATTTTTCCTGCAGGCGTCGTCGATAGGCTCCTGTTTTCCAAGACGCTCTGCATGGATGCCGTGCAGAAGTGGGGGCGACAATACGACGTCCACAACCTTTACGGATACTCCATGATCCTCGCGACAAAAGAGTGAGGAATCCTTAAGATTTGTGCCAAAAAAAAAAAAAAAAAAGGGCCGAGTCGAGCCCGTCGCTATTTCGAGAAGCTCCGATTCCATTCCCCAGGCAACCCGCGCCGGGGATCCGTATGGAGCCGGCCTTTCAAAATCGCTTTTTTTATCATTTTTTTTTCTTTCTTTTTTTTTTTTTTAAATTGGAATTGAATTTTGAATGAAAATTCGAAGTCCTGACGTTGGCTTTCGGTAGAGGAAGCCGAAAGGAGAATTTTAGCGGCCGGCCCAGCCCCAAAGGACGCCAGATTTATTCGAATGCGAGGACGGTCGGCCGGCAAAAACGCAGAGAAAGATTCTTTAATATCTACAATATATAATATTTATTATTAATTCTCTCGATAGACGTCTGATTAAACTTAGGGGAGCTTAATCACTATCGTGAAGGAATGGAGGAAGATGAACAGAAACTTGCCTTATACAAATCTACTCGTCTCCGCAGCTGCTTTTTTTTTTTTTCTTTAATTTTTGCCTAATTCCCGCCTTTTTTTTTTTTTTTTTCCTTCTTTTTCCCCCCCCCATCACTTTCAGAGCCATTAAAAGTGTGTTTCCCGGGAAACGCAGCTTCCTTCTTTCGAGGTCGACTTTCGCGGGATCGGGAAAGTACGCGGGGCACTGGCTGGGAGACAACACGGCGTCGTGGGACCAGATGAAATGGGCCATACCCGGAATGCTGGAATTCGGCCTCTTCGGGATCCCTTATGTATGAAAAACAATCACTTCTGGTACCTCTTCCGAAAAAAAAAAAACCAAAAAAACCCCCAAAAAACCCAAAAAAACAAACAAAAAGACCCCAAACCCGCAAGTATCCGTGATACCTGACGGAGCCCGATACGTATACGCCCGCCTGAAATTTTAAAAAAAAAAAAAAAAAAAAAATTATACAAACGAATACGGACTCGTAAATACGTCGATAGGAAGAGGGAAAAAATTCGGCATAAACGCACGAAGGAATTCTGAAAATTAAAATCGGACGTCACGGTTCGATCGTAAGACATAATACGAAATCAATCCCCTACGATCGATTTTTAATCCACCCCCCCCCCCACCCCCCGGATGAATCCCTTTAGGAATCTGCTTTACGCATTTCTTCACCCCAGGAACGACGGACCTGGGTGGGCTTTAGGCCGTTTCCCGCTCTCGCTCACGGAATTCGCGGGTCTTCAGTCACCCGACGGCGAATTTTTTTTAACATTTCCAGCTCCCAACCGCCTCTGCCAACTGCCATTCGTCAGCGATCGACGGCGGGGGGGCTTTTTCAATGCACCAGGAACGCCCCCGCCTTCTTAAAACGCCCCATTTCCTTCGCGGGATTTGAATTCCGGTGACTTTCGGGGCAATTTTGCGCCATTTGCCCCAAACCGGGGGGAGATAAATCTCCGGGAGGAAAGAGACCGATCGGCTTTTAATGGGTTTAATTTTCCGGACTAACCTATAGTTGAGTTATTTTAACTCCCCGTGTGCCGACGGCGGGCTGCGAAATTACAAAATTACCCCCCAAAAAAATCAGGGAAAAAAAAAAAATCTGTATTTATCCGGCTACTTTTGCTGCCAAAAAAAAAAAAAAAAAAAAAAAAATCTCAGAAACTTCCGAAATTCTGGAATCCAGAACCTCAGAAACTTCGGGAATTCATTAAATTTAGGGGCGGAGGAGAGATTTGGGAGACTCCGCGTAGAAACGTGTCAAAAGACGCGCTCGCCCCGTCCCGGAAGAGCGATTTTTGGATGAGTCGGGGCCGGCAGGGGGGGAAAAAAGTAAATCCCTCCGTCGTCGCGTTTATTTTTTGGGCTTTATAACCCAACTCCGTCGTCGGCTTTGTTGTTTTTCGGGGGTAGCGATTGGGTGGGGAGCCAAGGCGCCTTCTGGTTTTCTTTCAAGATCGGGGCGGACATTTGCGGCTTCTTCGAAGACACCACGGAGGAGCTTTGCAGACGCTGGATGCAAGTGGGAGCGTTTTACCCCTTTTCCAGGAATCACAACACCGAAAAATGCACAGTGAGTGGCCTAAACCGCCAAAAAAAAAAACCCCCAAACCCCCTCTTTTTTTGCGGCACGCGCTTCTATTCCGATCATTAAATTGAATTCCGATAGCGAGATTGTGTCGCCGAGCGCTAAATTGCCGACGGGGTAGAACTCGGCTCAGGCTTTGGGAAATCCTCGGAAAGGTTCGGCTCCGTAGGGGTTAACGATGCTTTTTGGCGTCGGTTTTTTTTTTTTTTTTTTTCCCGAAATCGTCACCCGACGTCAAATCGGGTCCCCGTCGGGGCTGTCTACGACGAGGAGTGAGGCCGTCGCCGCCATCGACCACCCTGATTTCGGGCCGCGCCCGCCCGAATTCTCTCCGCCACCGCCACGATAATTAATAATAATAATGAGAAATTATTTCTTTTCAGCCCCAGGACCCGGCCTTCTTCGGCGCCGATTCGGTTTTGGTGAAATCCTCGAAGCACTACTTGACCATCCGCTACACGCTGCTGCCCTACCTCTACACCCTCTTCTACAGAGCTCACACCCGAGGGGACACGGTGACGCGGCCGGTTCTCCACGAGTGCGTTGAGCTCCGGAAGGAGAACGGGATTCCTTGAAAAGGCTCTTGGGAACGGATTTGGGGGAAAAAAACCAAAAAAACCCAAAAAACCAGCCGCCATTCGCGAAGGGCGCGGCCCGTCAGCCGGCTCCGCTTCACCCGACACCTTCACCCACCACCCGACGCCCTTCAACCCAACGGGGGAACGGGGAGGGGCGGGGGGTCGTTAAAACCCACCCGTCATCACAGTCCGTTACGGAAACGTCGTCGGCTGACGTAGATTTTAAAATTTGGGTTTTCTCACCTTTATTTTCTTGAAATTCACGAACGTTAAGACCAGATCCCCCCCCTCAGAAACACTTACGCATACGCGTCATCGACACTTAGCCCTGGATTTTTCTTTCTTAGCCTTTTTTTGGCCGCCGCCGCTCTTCGGTCGTCAAGCGCGACCTCGAAACGTCGGGATTGCTCCGGGTAACACCAATTAGCGCCTTATTAATTGGTTGTTGACGCCGTCGCGTGCTTCTTTTGTTTAGGTTTTATTCCGACGAAGCGACGTGGAGCGTGGATAGACAGTTCCTGTGGGGTCCCGGGCTCCTCATCACCCCCGTGCTCGAGCCGGTAGGTGGCGTTTTCTCCATCCCTTGGGCGTGAATTACAGAAAAAAGAAAAAAAGGAAAAAAAAAAAAAGGGGGGAAAAAAAAAAATAGAGGGTCTTTTTTCCCCGGTTGACTGAAGAAATCGGTCTTAATCCTATTTTAAGCCTATTTTAGCCCGAATTGTCTTGGCGAGAACTGGGAAGAGCCTTCTCAAGGAGCCCCTCGTTCGTGAGCTTTAATTAGCTCCGGTGGAAACGCGCGTCTTAAGAGAAACTTTGATTACACCCTTCTTCCGTGCGTAATCAAGTACCGCTGTCTCCAATTTGACCGTCTCCTTAAATTCCTGTTTTTCTACATTGAATTTTCCCCTTAAACTCCATTTTCCCTTGAAAATTCCATTTTTAATGTATTAATTTTGTGTTCTGAACTCCATTTTCCCTTGAAATTTCCATTTTTACCATATTAATTTCATGCTCTGAACTCCATTTTCTGTTTAAATTTCCATTTTTACCATATTTGTTTCATGCTTTAAACTCTGTTTTCCCTTTAAATTGCCATTTTTACTGTATTAATTTCGTGTTCTGAACTCCATTTTCCCTTGAAATTTCCATTTTTAATGTATTGATTTCATGCTTTAAACTCCGTTTTCCACTGAAATTTCCATTTTGACCGTATTAATTTCATGCTCTGAACTCCATTTTCCCTTGAAATTTACATTTTTACCATATTTATTTCATGCTTTAAACTCCATTTTCCCTTGAAATTTCCATTTTTACCACATTAATTTCGTGCTTTAAACTCCATTTTCCCTTGAAATTTCCATTTTTACTGCATTAATTTCCTGCTCTGAACTCCATTTTCCCTTGAAATTTCCATTTTTACCGTATTAATTTCGTGTTCATTCTGAACTCCATTTTCCCTTTAAATTTCCATTTTTACCATATTTATTTCATGCTTTAAACTCCGTTTTCCCTTGAAATTTCCATTTTTACCACATTAATTTCATGTTCTGAACTCCATTTTCCCTTGAAATTTCCATTTTTAATGTATTAATTTCATGCTTTAAACTCCATTTTCCCTTAAAATTTCCATTTTTACCACATTAATTTCGTGCTTTAAACTCCATTTTCCCTTGAAATTTCCATTTTTACTGCATTAATTTAATGTTCTGAACTCCATTTTCCCTTGAAATTTCCATTTTTAATGTATTCATTTCGTGCTCTGAACTCCATGTTCCTTCAGTTTTCCCCGGCCTTTGGGAACCCGCTTTTCGGGGTGCAAAACCCTCCTTCGCGTCCCCGCCGCGTTTTCACGGAGTCACCGTTTTGCTTCCCCCGCTCGCTTTCCCTCTCCCCGCCCTCCAGCCCGGCCAAAAAATTTCAAAAAAAAAAAAAAAAAATACAGATTGCTGCTTCTCCTGCCGCAAAGTCTGGCGGAATTCCGAAGGCGCCCGGATTCTTGCCCCCGCACCCGCTCCTCGGGGGAATAAAGCTTTTGTCACACGTCGGAAAGAGCGGGAACGTGCGGAAAGGGGAAAAATCCGGACGATTTAAGGCTGCTGGCGAAGGGCCTCTGAGGGGGAGCGTCTGCAGCGGGGTCGTTTCGGGTTGCAAACGCTGCGTTTCTGGCTTTGCCGAAATTAAACCGAGATCGTTAAGTTCCCCCTTTTTTTTTTTTTTTGGGGGGGGGAGGGAGGGGCATCGCCGTAGAAAACCGGGCAAGAAAAACCCCAAATTGAAGGGAAAGACCAACGGAAGGGAAAGGTCAACGGAAGGGAAAGACCAACGGAAGGGAAAGACCAACGGAGGGGAAAGATCGTTGTCGGCTTTATTGGGGTTTTGGGAAATTTTGGCTTATTTTCGTTGCGTTTTCGTCCAGTCGAGGCGGGGGGGGGCGACGGGGCGGCTGGGTGGGCGCCTGGCGGCTCCCCCAAGGTCAACCCAACCCCGTCGGTCGGGAAGGTCCGAATGTCTCCGTTCCTTTTCCAGGGGGTGGACGTCATCCGCGCGTACATCCCCGATGCCGTCTGGTACGATTACGATTCGGTACGTCGGGAGGATGACTGGGGGGCGGGGGCGGGGGGCGGGAGGGGAAACCGGGTCGTTTCGGTCGACGATTATTTTGGCGGGACCCCGATTTTCCGAACGCCCGAGTCGGGAAGGTGGCGCGGCCGCGGGTTGCGCTCGGGGTTGAAGAGGGAAAGGATGAACGAAGCGAAGGGCGCCCGCGCGTATAAAAATATATATATATATACACGCATATAAAAAAAAAGAGTAATAATCACTAATATTTGCTATTATTTATATTAGCGTAATGACTAATAACGCGCGGAGGCGTTTGCCGGCAAATCGTCCCGGTTTCCCGTCTGGGAATTAAATTTCCCGCTGGCGGAAAACGGCCCGCGGTCGGCTTCGGGCGCCCCGGCGGGACTTGGCCGGGTTTAAATAGATAAATTTAAAGAAAGAAAGAGCCCGAGGTAATAAGTTGAAATTAAAAGACGGCGAGTTGCCGCTTTAGGTCGTGTCGCCTTCCCGTCTGCGGCCGTGTGAGTGGTGCGGGAACGGGCCGAAAGCTTTGGCTGAAGGGAGGAATTAATTAAGGAAAAGAAAAGAGGACGAGTTAAGGAGCATCGAGGTAAAATTCAGGATTTTGAGCTCCGCGTTTTGCCCTTTTCCCCTTAATTAGGGCGCGAGAATCTGGTGGAGGAGACAGTGGGCGGAGCTCTACCTTCCCGCCGACAAGATGGGCCTCCACCTCCGAGGGGGCCACGTCGTCCCCTTCCAGCGACCCGCCACCACCACCCCCGCCAGGTACAGCTCCGCCCCGAGCCGCTCACCCAGGGAGACGGGGGGGGGAGGGGGGCGAAAAAGAATTTAAAAAAATAAAAGTAAGTAAGTAAGTAAATAAATAAATAAGTAATAGAAAATAAATTAAAAAATTAAAAAATTTTTTAAAAAATTAAAAATTAAAGAATTAAAAAAATTAAAATAAAAATAAAAAACCTAAAAATAAAAATAAAAAATAAAATTAAAAATTAATAAAATAAAAATGAAAAAGAAAAAAGAAAAAATAAAATTAAAAAATAAAAATAAAACATAAAACTAAAAAAATAAATAAAAAAAATTTTAAAAATGGAAAGAAATTTAAAAAATAATAAATAAAATAAAAATAAAAAAGTAAAAAATAAAAACTAAAATTAAAAAATAAAAATAAAACATAAAACTAAAAATAAAAAAATAAAAAAATAAAAAAATTAAATTTTTTTTTAAAATGGAAAAAATATTAAAAATAAAATTAAAAAATAAATAAAAATAAAAAATTAAAAATAAAAAAATAAAAAAATAAAAATAAAATTGAAAAATAAAAATAAAACGTAAAACTAAAAAAATGAAAAAATAAAAATTTTTAAAAATGGAAAAAATAAATAAAAATCAAAAACAAAAACCCAAAAACTTTAAAACTTTAAAATAAAAAAATTTAAAAGATGAAAAATTTTAAAAATAAAATAAAAATAAAATAAAAAATTTTAAAAAAATTTAAAAAACTTAAAAAAATTTAAAAAATTTAAACAAATTAAAAAAACCAAACACGTTGTTGATTCTTATTGTTGCCGCCGGTATGGTCACCGTCGTCATTCCCGTTATCAATTTATTATTTTTTTTTAATGAGCGTCATGAACAGTCTTAGGGCGTTCGGTCGCGACGTCCCAGGGTCGGTGGGCGCAAGTTTAGGAGTTTTTAGGGCATTTGGTGGGTTTCGGTCCATTGTCGCGCCCGGGGGTACCTTGGCTTTGGCGCTTTTGGGATAATTTAACGATTTTAGTCCCTTTTAGTCGATTTGGTCGCGCGTCTTCAGTCGTTTTGGGTAGATTTCGTCCTTTGGAGTAGGCGGCAGCACACACGAGGAGGTTCTTTTAGTGATTTTTTTTAATACAATACTCCTATTTTAGTAATTTTTAGTATATTCAGCAGAGTAGCGTATTCAGGGCTTTTTTTTTTTAGTCCATTTAGTAAATTTTAGTAGATTGTCGTACGCAAGAGCAGGCTGTTTCGGTAATTTTTACTAAGTTCCGAATTATACTTATTTTCTAGTAATTTTTAGTGTATTTAGTCATTTTAGTGTCTTATAGCGTATAACAGTAGGTGGTTTTCGGAGTTTTTAATAATATAATAATGATCAATAACGCTTCGGTCATTTTAGTAAATTTTAAGTATTTCATTGTAACGCTCTTTCGGTAATTTTTCGTGTATTTTGTAATTTTTAGCATGTTCGCGTACGTAACGCCGCACTATTTGAGTAGGTTTTTTAATACCGTAATAATTATTATTATTAATAGCATTTTAGCGTTTTCAGTATTTTTAGTCCGCTCGCGGATTTAGTAAATTTTAGGATATTTGGTAGTTTTTAGCAAAATATAATATATACGAGCACGTCGCTTCAGGAGTTTTTCAATAATTCAATAACGATCGTTAATCACATTTTAGGAATTTTGTCATATTTAGCAATTTGGGTGTGTTCGAGAATCCAGGAGGACGCTCTTGGCGCAATTTAAAAAAAAATTAAGCAGCGTCATTAACATTTTAATAATTTTTCGGTATATTTCCTATTTTTTTGAGTATATCGGGTCATGTGGGGTATGTTATAGCGGAGAATAGTGTGTCGTTTTAGTAGTTTTTAATAACTTAATAATTATAATTAATCGCCTTTGAGTCATTTTTAGTCTAGTCAGTCTTTTTTAGCGTATTATAGTATACGGTTTTAGTGATTTTTAATGATTTAATAATAAAGATTAGTCATATTTTAGTAAATTTTCGCATATTTAGTCCTTTTTTGTATATTGCCGTGTATCGTTTTAGTGATTTTTAATAGGGTAATAATTATAATTAACCACAAGGGAGCCATTTTTAGCCTATTTGGTACTTTTTCGCGCATTATGGACTATCAGCGCGGGTCGGTTTAGTAACTTTTAACAAGTTGACAATTGTATTTAAGCGCCACTTAACAGCTTTTAGCATATTTAGTATTTTTCAGTATTTTCAGAATTATTTTTCAGAATTATTTTTCAGTATTTTCAGTATTATTTTTCAGTATTTTCGGTATTATTTTTCAGAATTATTTTTCAGTATTTTACAGTGGTATTCAGTGGTATCTTTTGGTATTTTTTCGGTATTTTTTCGGTATTTTTTCAGTATTTTCAGAATTACTTTTCAGTATTTTCAGAATTATTTTTCAGAATTATTTTTCAGAATTATTTTTCAGAATTATTTTTCAGTATTATTTTTCAGTATTATTTTTCAGTATTTTTCAGTATTTTTCAGTATTTTTCAGTATTTTTCAGTGGTATTCAGTGGTGTCTTTCGGTATTTTTTTCGGTATTTTTTTTGGTATTTTTTTCGGTATTTTTTTGGTATTTTTTTGGTATTTTCAGAATTATTTTTCACTATTATTTTTCAGTATTTTTCAGTATTATCTTTCAGTATTTTTCAGTATTTTTCAGTATTTTACAGTGGTATTCAGTGGGGGTTTTTTGGTATTTTTTTGGTATTTTTTTGGTATTTTTTTGGTATTTTTTTGGTATTTTTCGGTATTTTTTTCAGGTTTTTTTCGGTATTTTTTTCGGTATTTTCAGAATTACTTTTCAGTATTTTCAGAATTATTTTTCAGAATTATTTTTCAGAATTATTTTTCACTATTATTTTTCGGTATTTTTCGGTATTTTTCGGTATTTTTCAGCGTATTTAGTAAGTTTTAGTAGACTGTCCTGTATTATTTTCATCGTTCTAATAATTTCACAGGAATTCATCATTCCTATTTTGAATGATTGCGTTGAACTGAATTGAATTTGACCAATTCCTGTTTTGACAATAATCCGTAATTTCAGAACAATTCCTGTTGGAATAAGAGTTCCCGTTTTGAGACTAATTCACATTTTCCTAATTTCCAGCCCGGCGAGTCTCGCACTTTTAGCAAATTTCCGCGTGTTCCGTAATTTGGAGCAGGTCGCGGCCAATCGCGTTTTCGTCGGGGGTTTTTTTTTTGGTTTTTTGTTGTCTTTAGTGAGATTCGACATTTGCCCTTTGAAAAGGGGGAACCAACCTCGGGGGCCACAACAAAAACGTAAAAAAAAAAAAAAAAAGGTATTTAAAAGAGAGGGGGAGTTTGGGGTGGTTTTTTTTGGGGGGGGGGTTGGGTTTGTTTTTGGTTTTTTTTTTTTTTTTTTAAATCCCGCAGAACGTTTGAATTCCCTTAACGTTTTTTTTTGTTTTGGTTTTTTTTTCCGCATTTCCTTCTGGGGGGGGGCGGGGACTCGCCGCGAGCCCCGAACGGTCGAAGCCACCGAGAGATTTTTTTTGGGTTTTTTTTTTTCTTTTTATTATCCGTCCAAAATTGGGGTTGGTTTTTTTTGGTTTATTTGGGTTTTTTGTTTTGTTTTTTTGTCTTTTTCGGCAGCCGTAAGAATCCCCTGGGGCTCATCGTGGCGCTGGACGACAACAACGAAGCCCTTGGGGAGCTCTTCTGGGACGACGGAGAATCCACAGGTGAGTCGAGCGATTACCCATAATCCCGCCCAAAATATATATTTTTTTTTTTTTTTCTTTTTTTGGAGTCGCCAAAGCGACTTTCAGGAGAGGAAGATTAAAAATTGGGGGGGGGGGGGGGGGAAAGAATAAAATTTAAAAATCCCTTTTACACGTCCGACATGAAATATTTCAAATTTTTAAAAAAAATCCTAAAAAAAAAAAATTAAAAAAATCTCTAAATACGTCACAAGCCCCGACCGCTTCTCTTAATTTTATTTTTTTCGGAAATTCCTTCATTAATTTTTTGGGGGCTTTTTTTCTTTTGTTGTTGTTGTCGACATTTATTTTTGAAGCTTTCTGAATTTTTTTATTTTTTTTTTGCTCCTCGTGCGGATTTTCGGATTTTTTTTTTTTTTTTTTTCCTTCTTGTTGGGATCTCCCAGGACGTAAAAAATTCCGCCCGCCTTTAACCCGAACCCTCACGATTGACGTATTTTCTTTGATCTATTGATAGATATTGATATGGCGAAATATTTCGTCGGTTTTAATAATTTAATAGCTGTAATTAATCATGTTTTAGTGATTTTTTTAGTATTTTTAGTAATTTTTAGTATATTATTTCAGCCATTTTTAATAATGTGATAATGGTTAATAATATTTTAGTAATTTTCCGTATATTTAGTATGGGAGTAAATTTAGTAATTTTTAGTCTCTTCTAGATCGAATAGTAGATTATTTTAGTAATTGTAAAGAATTTAATAGTGATTAATAATATTTTAGTAATTTTTAGTATATTTAGTAATCTTTAGCATATTTAGTAATTTTGGTATATTATAGTACATTATGGCGTATCGTTTTAATAATCTCTACTAGTTTAATAATTATAATTAATCGCACTTTAGTAATTTTTAGCACATTTAGTAGGTTTCAATAACGGAGTAATTATAATTCATCAAGTTTTGGCAAGTTTTAGTACATTTAGGAATTTTTAACAATTGCATAATCATAATTAACCGTACTTTAGTCCGTTCAAGTTTTGTTTAATTTAATAGATTATTTTCTTTTTAAATAAATTTCATTACGTTTTATTTATTAAATTTAAACTTAATAAATTAAATTTAAATAAATTTCAATTTAAATAATAAATTTAAATAAATAAATTTTAAAATAAACACATTTATTTACTTATTTAAATATATTTATTTATTTATTTAAAAATAAATAAATAAAATAAATAAATTTAAATTTAAATCATTAAATTTAAAATCATTAAATTTAAATCATTAAATTTAAATTCAATAAATCGGAGTCTATGAAAGGGAGTTTCCGCGGGCGTGAGAACACGCCGAGCCCGCGGTTCCCGCCCCCTCCACCCCCACCCCCACAAAAAAGAAAAAAAAAAATAAAAAAAATAAAAAATTTAGAAATTCCATCCGAGACGAAAAACTCCTGCGGATCCCGAAAGGCTCGGAACGACTTCGATTCCTCGGGAGCAAATCCGCAGGAACGTTGGAATTGAGGAACCTGAACCCCCGCCAAATTCGGGCCAAATTCCCGCCGCCACCTCTTGGGACGGGCTCGATTCGGCCCCGCTCCCGAGTGGGGTTTTTTTTTTTGTTTGTTTTTTGTTTTTTTTTTTTCCCCCCGTCGAACAATTTACGTCCTTTTGGCGAAGAAGAGTTTGGCATTCCCCCAAGGGCGCCGTGACTCAACCCGCGTGGAAGGAAAAAAAAAAAAAAAACAAACCCAAAAAACTTGACTTTTAGGCTAAATTCATTTTTAAGGAAAAAGTTCCGCGTCGCACTAAGGGCACGACTCAACCCCAGTGAGAAAAGACTTGAATTTTAGGCTAAATTCCATTTGTTTTTTTTTAATGGTGAAAACTACAGGCGCGGCGAAGACGAGCGCAACGGAAACCCCTCGCCAACCAACCAAAAAAAATTTAAAAAAAAAAAAAACAAAACAATGTCTTCTGAAATGATTCATTTTTGGGGGGGAAGACATTTTCGAAAACGCTCAAGCCTGCCTGAAAGGCAGATTATTTTGTATTTTTCTTACTATGGCGCTACTAAATTTATGACACCGCGACGGCCGTCGCCCTTATTTGACGGAATTTCCTGCTTTCTTCGCCACCCGACGTAAAATTTCGAGAAAAGGGCCTTGTTTTACGGCAAATCCCGGTTACCGCCTTCTCAAATCGATATTCTGATATCCCCGTAAAGCCACAGGAAACTTCCGGGGGTTTTTCCAGGAAAAAAAAAAAAAAAAAAAAAGCGGGGAAAAATATCGGAGCTTGGTCGAGTAATAAAACGTAGGTTGGAAACTCGAAGTTCCTTAACCCTAGAGAGTCCGATTGCTAAAATGCCTCAAAATTATACGCCAAAATGGCCCAGATTGGGCGTTCGTATCTTTTGGTTGAATTGGAATTTGTAATCCTTCGCCTGAGAGGGAAAATAATTTGGGGGGAAAAAAAATAATTGGGGAAAAAAAAAAAAAATCAGAGGATTACGACCGGCAGCAAGGAAAAGCTACCGAAAGGAACGGGAAAGAGTTTTCTGAGGTCAAGAATAATATGAAAATCAGAAGAAGAATAAAAGAATAAGAAGAAAAGACGGAGACGATGAAGACGGTGAAGACGAAGAAGACGAAGACGAAGACGAAGGTGAAGACGAAGAAGACGACGAAGGTGAAGACGAAGAAGACGACGAAGGTGAAGACGAAGAAGACGACGAAGACGAAGAAGACGACGAAGGTGAAGACGAAGAAGACGACGAAGGTGAAGACGAAGAAGACGACGAAGGTGAAGACGAAGAAGACGAAGAAGACGAAGAAGACGAAGAAGACGAAGGTGAAGGTGAAGACGACGACGAAGGTGAAGACGACGACGAAGGTGAAGACGAAGACGAAGAAGACGAAGACGAAGACGAAGACGAAGGTGAAGACGAAGGTGAAGACGAAGGTGAAGACGAAGGTGAAGACGAAGACGAAGAAGACGAAGACGAAGGTGAAGACGAAGGTGAAGACGAAGATGAAGAAGACGAAGACGAAGGTGAAGACGAAGAAGACAAAGACGAAGAAGACGAAGGTGAAGACGAAGGTGAAGACGAAGACGACGACGAAGACGAAGACGAAGTCGACGAAGGTGAAGACGAAGACGAAGACGAAGACGAAGTCGACGAAGGTGAAGACGAAGACGAAGACGATGAAGGTGAAGACGATGAAGGTGAAGACGATGAAGGTGAAGACGATGAAGGTGAAGACGATGAAGGTGAAGACGAAGACGAAGACGAAGAAGACGAAGAAGACGAAGAAGACGAAGAAGACGAAGAAGACGAAGAAGACGAAGAAGACGAAGAAGACGAAGACAAAGAAGATGAAGACAAAGAAGAAGACGAAGAAGAAGGTGACGAAGAAGACGAAGAAGAGGAAAAGAACGGGCAGGTTTAGGTGGATTTTTGCCCCCCCCCCCCCGCAGCATTATCACAGCGTGACTCAGTCGGTGACTTCTAAACTCAAAAAAAAACCCCAAACCCCTCCCCCAAACCCCGGGGATTTCAGGAAAAGGTGGAAATATCGACAGCCCGGCGCCATCCGGCCAAAGGTCCGACTCGGCGGAATCGTTCCTTTAAGCAAATTAAGTCTTAATCCTTCGGGTCATTGAAGCGACGCTCTTTTTTCTCTCCCCCCACCCCGCCCCCCCCCGCCCTTCACGAAATCATTGGGATTTTACGGATTGTCCCGCGGCCGCTTTTGAAGGGTTTATCATGACCGTAATCATCATTAGTTTGGGGGGGTTTTGGTTTTTTTTTTTTCTTTGGCCTCCGGGTTTGTCTTTTTCTAACCCCGTCTCCCGGCAACCGGCGTCTTTTTTTCTCCGCGTTTTAGGTACCGTCGACGGCAAAACCTACATTTTCTACGACTTCAAGGTTTCCAACGTAAGTAGCTACGCTTTTTTTCACGGCTCTGATTTTCACTTCCGTTTTCGATGGGCGATTCTTCCCACCGATGTCCCTTTTTCCCTCCCCCTCCTCCCACCCCATTTTCCTAAAACGCCTCCTTGAAAAACGGATTCTTCGACGAAGGCTCAGCGGTGCCGTTTCGCAGTGGTTTTCCCCCGAGATGGAAAGCCGAGATTCGTCTTTTTTCTTCCAGCCCCCCCCCACCCCCCGATAATTTTTAATATCCGAAGGTTCCCCCGTTATTTTACAGAGCGAAAAAAAAATAGAGAGTTTGTAAGGGTTCATAGAGCAGAAAAGCCGGCAAGCGTCGGTGGCGTTCAGGAAAAGAAAGGGTGGCTCGCGAGCCTCAAAAAATTGGGGGGGGGGGAAAAAAAATCGTCCAAAAAAATCCTCGTTTTTTTGGAGGACAAAAAAAAAAAAAAAAAAAATGGCGTCTGCGGTCAGCGAGAGGAAGAGGCGAGAAAAATACCGAAACCCGGAGCACCCGCGTCGCGGGTTTTCGAGGGTTAGGACGTTTTATATTTAAGACGGAAAAAGACGCGACGGGCGCGAAAATAAACGTCTGGTTTTTTCTTTTTAATGTGCGTTACAATAAAGGTTTTTCATGTGCGTTAAAACGCACCGTATACGGACAATAGCTATTTATATTTAAATATATATATCTATAGGCACATAAAATGTACGTGCAAACATAGAAAATATGGAACGGGAAAAAAAAACCAGCTGCTCGTCGCATCAAATCCCCATCGGGAGAAAGAAATCTCGAAATCGGGAGAGAGAAATATCGAAATCGGGAGAAAGATTGAAATCGGGAGGAAATTCCGGCGATGGGGTTGCCGAATGGGATGGTTCCTCGTCATTCCGGAGGAATTTCATCCTCGTCTCCTTCTTCCTCAGAACCTTCTGCAGATGAACGTGACGCACGACAACTACAGCGACCCCCACGCCCTGGCCTTTGAAGAAATCAAAATTTTGGGGTTGCCGGGGGAACCGGTGGCCGTGACCGTGACGCGGGAGGACGGCGTGCAAGAGGCGCCTCCCAACATCACCTACACGCCGGCGGACAAGGTAAAAAAAAAAAAAAACCCAAAAAAACGTCGGAAAAGCGGAACGAAAAATCCCCGGGGTCGGGGCCTCCCCTGTTTTATACGTCGAAAAGGGGAGAAGTCGGTACGATTTTACTGAAAAAGTGCGGTTTTGATATTTACGGCGATAACGACGTCATTATCGCGATATTAAAGAGGGTGGATCTCCCTTTGCCCCGCAGCCGTTGCGCGCCACGTTCCGTTTTCGTTTCGGTGGCAGGCGCTGAGTTGCCCGTGGGCCAGCAAAAAGCCCTTGTGGCCAAGAAGGCCAATGGTCTCCATGGGGTGGCCCCATGGACCAGTAAAGGTTGGGGGTTGACCTGCTGGAGAGCAGCTCTTCAGAGAGAGACCTGGGAGTCCTGGTGGGCACCGAGTTGCCCGTGGGCCAGCAAAGGGCCCTTGTGGCCAAGAAGGCCAATGGTCTCCATAGGGTGGCCCCATGGACCAGTAAAGGTTGGGGGTTGACCTGCTGGAGAGCAGCTCTGCAGAGAGAGAGACCTGGGAGTCCTGGCGGGCACTGAGTTGCCCGTGGGCCAGCGAAGGGCCCTTGTGGCCAAGAAGGCCAATGGTCTCCATGGGGTGGCCCCATGGACCAGTAAAGGTTGGGGGTTGACCTGCTGGAGAGCAGCTCTTCAGAGAGAGACCTGGGAGTCCTGGCGGGCACCGAGTTGCCCGTGGGCCAGCGAAGGGCCCTTGTGGCCAAGAAGGCCAATGGTCTCCATGGGGTGGCCCCATGGACCAGTAAAGGTTGGGGGTTGACCTGCTGGAGAGCAGCTCTGCAGAGAGAGACCTGGGAGTCCTGGAGGGCACCGAGTTGCCTGTGGGCCAGCGAAGGGCCCTTGTGGCCAAGAAGGCCAATAGTCTCCTGGGATGGCCACCAGGGATAACCCCATGGACCAGTAAAAGTTGGGGGTTGACCTGCTGGAGAGCAGCTCTGCAGAGAGAGAGACCTGGGAGTCCTGGCGGGCACCGAGTTGCCCGTGGGCCAGCAAAAAGCCCTTGTGGCCAACATGGCCAGTGGTCTCCAGGGGTGGCCAGGCTCGAGAAGATGGGAGGGGATGCTCATGGCTATCTAACGGGTGGGTGGCAGGAGGATGGGGCCGTGGCCGGTGGCCGGTGACAGGCCAAGGGGCAACGGGTGCAAACTGGGACACGGGAAATTCCGTCTCAACGTGAGGAAGAACTGCCTCCCTCTGAGGGTGCTCCCAAGGGACTTGTGGGATCACGTCTCCTCCAGGTCTCCTCCAGACCTTCTCCAGACCTTCTCCAGATCCTTTCCAGGCCTTTTCCAGACCTTTTCCAGACCTTCTCCAGATCTCCTCCAGGACTTTCTCCAGATCATTTGCAGACCTTCTTCAGATCCTTTCCAGATCCTTTCCAGACCTTCTCCAAATCTCCTCCAGACCTTCTCCAAATCTCCTCCAGATCTTCTCCAGATCTTTTGCAGACTTTCTCCAGGCCTTCTCCATACCTTCTCCAGGCCTTCTCCATACCTTCTCCAGGCCTTTTCCAAATCTCCTCCAGATCTTTTGCAGATCTTTCCCAGATCCTTTCCAGATCTTTCCCAGACCTCCTCCAGATCTTCTCCAGATCTCCTTCAGAGTTTCTCCAGACCTTCTCCAGACCTTCTCCAGATCTTTTGCAGACCTTCTCCAGGCCTTCTCCATACCTTCTCCAGGCCTTTTCCAAATCTCCTCCAGATCTTTTGCAGATCTTTCCCAGATCCTTTCCAGATCTTTCCCAGACCTTCTCCAGATCTTCCCTGCAGGAATTTCGGACGCGCGGATTTGTTACATAATCCCGGTGCCTCAGGAGAGACGCTCAGTTTTGGCGGCGTTGCTGCCTTCGGGCGGTTCCTTCCCTTTAAGGAAAAGCTGAAGAAAAAAAACCAAACCAAACAACCCCAAAACCCCACGGAATTAGTCGGATTTAATACCAGTTTTTTTGTCGTTTGACATTTCCAGGTTGCTCTCATACGAGGGCTCCGGCTGGAACTGGGAAAATCCTACTCCTTGAGGTGGACGCTGGGAACCGGCGCCAAGGAGAAATACGATTGTCATCCCGCTCCGGACGCAACCCGGGAAAAATGCGAACAGCTCGGCTGTGTCTGGGGCGTAAGCGAAAATATAAGAAAAAAATTGCGCCGACCCAAAAAAAAGAAATAAAATGCGCCGACCAAATTGTCAGGGAAAAGGGCGTTAAAAAGTGTAACTTTATATTTTCGTGTCATTTTTTTTTTTGTTCGTTTTTTACAACAAACGAAACCGCCTCCTTCGCCCTTCTGGCCCGAGAGTGAAAAATATCGGGTTGTTTTTTGGTTTTTTGGGGTTTTTTTTGACCGAAAGCAGCGCCGTTTATCGACGACTTCCGGTTTCCCGAAGCCCCCGGGGCCAAAACTAGAGGGAAAAGGTGGGAATTTCTGAAAGACGGCGACGAACGAGACGAGGGTTACGAAGAGAAATCGCCCTTTTCACGCCACGCCGCCGCCGCCACCTCCAGGGCTTTTTTATTTTTTTTTAATTTGGTGCCTTTTTGCTTCGTTTTATCTTACATTTGTCGAAAAAGAAAAGGAGTAGTAAAGAAATAAATATATTTTTAAAAAAAAATAAATTAAAAAAACCTGATTCCTCTGGCCTCGAGAATCAGGAAAAAAAATCCTTGAAACCTGGGAGAAATTTGCGTCCTTCCGTGAATTTCAGCGGTTCTTTCCCACGCGGCCAAGCGAAATTACCGGGATTGAAGCTTTTTTTACCGGATAGTTTTTATTTCACGGCCGTTAAATATACGCCGGCACGGATGGGGACGCTCATTAGTCCATCATTCCCCCGCCCGACACACACACACAAAAAAAAATCCCTTTTTGGGCTTAAAACATAAAAGTCCTGGTGGCCGCTCCTGCTAAATTTCCCGCAAGTTGTCGCTTGCGTAGAAATATTTGTTTCTAGCTCGGGATTTTGGGATTATTTCGCGCGGAAGCGCTTTCCGGCCAGGTTGAGGGAGCGGGGGATATTTTAAAGCCTTTCTCAAGTCCAAAGAGGCTTCGAATCGGGTGCGAAAAATAAAAAATAATCGTTGGGTATAAAGGCGAGGTTTAATTTTTACACCTGGAGGCGGTGGGGGTGGCGGGGGGGGAGAAAAATCCTCGGCGCACCGTCTCGGAAGTGTCGGAAAACGGCCAAAAAATCGAGACTTTAAAAATCTTCCGTTTTTAAATGAAATCTGAAATGAAATTTTAAATGAAATTTAAATGAATCTAAATATTCAACGGCCGCCCGCTTTGTCGTAACGCCGACGGGCCCGGCCAGCCCCGAACCGATTTAATCGGAATTAAAAAGATTCCCGACCGACGGGCTCGGCGACGTTTCTTTGTCGAATGACGGCGCGGGGAGAAAACCCTACGCCGACCAGGTTTTAAAAAAAAAAAAAACAACAAAAAAAAGGAATTTTGGAATTCCCGTTGCTAAATATTAATAATAACGATTAATAATAATTAATAAAAAAAGCCAGCGATCGGATATTTATTTAATCGAGTATTTCCCCCGGGGTGTTTCCCTCCGCAGGAAGATCCCGCCAACCCCGGCGTGCCCTACTGCTACTACAACGGCTCCGCCAACGCCTATTCCGTCGCCGACGTGAAGTACACGCCGTGGGGCGCCACGGCCAACCTCACCTTGGCCGAGAGCCGAGGCCGAGGCCGGGAGAAACTCACGTCGCCCATCGGCAGCCTTCGCCTGGAGGTGAAATACCACGACAACCACCTGCTGCAATTTAAGGTAACGCCGGATTTCTCCGCGTCGGCGTTTTTCCGCCGGGGGGAGGGGGCTGGGAAAAAAAAAAAAAAAAAAATACGGCGGAATTCCCGGCGATACCGTTTCCGGTTCATTTCCGCCCCTCCCTCCCCCTCCAAAATTTCTGCTTTTTCGTCGCGCTTTCCTCGCTCTCCGTCTTGACAACTGAACGCGAGACGTAAAACCTGAAGTGGAAGAAAGAAAAAAAAAAATTAAAAAAATCTATTAAACCTGCCTAAAAATTCAACCCGAACGGTGAAATCGATGATAGCGCCCGTAAAAGCGACGTCTAAACGAGGAAACGAGTCATTCCCGGGTTCCGAGGGAGAAATCTTAAGGCTCGTTAGTTCCCAAGGTGGATGTTTTGAAGGAATTCGAGCAAGGGCTTGCCCCGGCGAATTTACCCCCGCGGTTTTTTGGTTTTTTTGTTTGTTTTTTTTTAAGGAATTGGGATTTCTCATCATTTTCGGTAAACGATAACGGTAAATTCCGTCCCCGGCTCGACGTCTTCCACTCCGTCGATCAATTCCTAGCGGTCAACAGGAACACCCAAAAAAAAAACTAAAAAAAAAAAATGGCTTTCTCGCTATTTTGACCCGGAATTCTTGGGGTGGGGGGAGGGAGAGAAAAAAAACAAAACACCAACCAAAAAAAAGCCCAAACTTGCCGATTGAGGCGTATTCCCCGGACGCTGAAACGAGTTCTTTTTCCACGCGTAGATTTACGATTACGCCGCCAAAAGGTACGAGGTGCCGGTTCCGCTCAATCTCCCCGAGTCCCCGGCAAGCGCGGCCGAGAAGCGACTCTACGACGTGGCGGTTCAGAGCGACCCCTTCGGCGTCCAGGTCCGACGCAGAAGCACGGGGACGGTGATGTAAGCCCGCCTCGTTTCGTTTCAGTTTTGAAATTCGATTCTTTTGTTTTGTTTTGTTTTGTTTAAAATTTCGTTTTCATTTCTTTTTTTTTTTTTTTTTTCCGGTTTATTAACTCCGGTTTTTATTTTTGCCTGTCCTTGAATTTGGCTCCGTTCTGCTCCTTTTCATTTCTCATTCATCAACTCTTCCCCTCTCCTTTTCTTTCTTCTATTTTTTCCCATTTTTTTTGTCTTTTCCTGCCGAAAAATTTTATCAGCCAATCTGTTCTAAATCCCATGAGTCGTTTTTCTTTTTTCCTTTTTCTTTTTTCCTTTTTCCTTTTTCCTTTTTCCTTTTTCCTTTTTCTTATTTTGTCTTTTTTCTTTTCTCTTTTTTCTTATTTTGTCTTTTGTCTTTTATCTTCTTTTCTCTTTTCTCTTTTTCTCTTTTTCTCTTTTTCTCTTTTTCTCTTTTTTCTCTTTTTCTCCTTTTTCCTTTCTCTTTTCTTTTTTCTTTTTTCTTTTTCTCTTTTTCTCTTTCTCCTCTTTTTCTCCTCTTTTTCTCTTTTCCTCCTCTTTTTCTCTTTTCTCTTTTTTCTTGCTTTTTGCTGTTTTCCTTTTTTTTTTCCCTTTACACCTAACATTTCAACAAAATCTGCACCAACCCCCCCCAACGTTAAACTCTTAAAAATGAAAAAAAAGTCTTAATGTTGTTTAGCTCTCCTTGACAACCGTAAGCGTTCCGCTCCGACTTTTGTGAATAATGGGATTTTTAGGGAAAAAGCGTAGGCCCAGTGCCGCAATCGGTGTCCTTTTGTTCCCTTTTCCTCCGCTTCAGCTGGGATTCTCAGCTCCCGACGTTCACCTTCAGCGACATGTTCATCCAGATCTCCACCCGCCTGCCCTCCCAGTACCTGTACGGCTTTGGGGAAACCGAGCACACCATGTTTCGCCGTGACATGAACTGGCACACCTGGGGGATGTTCACCAGGGACCAGCCTCCCGGAGTAAGGAAACCACTTGCTCCCCTTCCCTTCCCCCTTCCCCCTTCCCTTCCCCCTTCCCCTTCCCCTTCCCCCTTCCCCTTCCCCTTCCCTTTTCCCTTCCCCCTTCCCCTTCCCCTTCCCTTTTCCCTTCCCCTTCCCCTTCCCTTTTCCCTTTTCCCTTCCCTTCCCCTTCCCTTTTCCCTTCCCTTTTCCCTTCCCCTTCCCCTTCCCTTTCCCCTTCCCCTTCCCCTTCCCTTTTCCCTTCCCCTTCCCTTCCCCTTCCCCTTCCCCTTCCCCTTCCCTTTCCCCTTCCCTTTCCCCTTCCCCTTCCCCTTCCCTTTTCCCTTCCCCTTCCCCTTCCCCTTCCCCTTCCCTTTTCCCTTCCCCCTTCCCTTCCCCTTCCCCTTCCCTTTTCCCTTCCCCCTTCCCTTCCCCCTTCCCCTTCCCCTTCCCCTTCCCCTTCCCTTTTCCCTTCCCCCTTCCCCTTCCCTTTTCCCTTCCCCCTTCCCCTTCCCCTTCCCCTTCCCTTTTCCCTTCCCCCTTCCCTTCCCCCTTCCCCTTCCCCTTCCCCTTCCCTTTTCCCTTCCCCTTCCCCTTCCCCTTCCCCTTCCCCTTCCCCTTCCCCTTCCCTTTTCCCTTCCCCTTCCCTTCCCCTTCCCCTTCCCCTTCCCCTTCCCTTTTCCCTTCCCCCTTCCCTTCCCCTTCCCCTTCCCTTTTCCCTTCCCCCTTCCCCTTCCCTTTTCCCTTCCCCCTTCCCCTTCCCCTTCCCCTTCCCCTTCCCCTTCCCTTTTCCCTTCCCCCTTCCCTTCCCCCTTCCCCTTCCCCTTCCCCTTCCCCTTCCCCTTCCCCTTCCCCTTCCCTTTTCCCTTCCCCTTCCCCTTCCCCTTCCCTTTTCCCTTCCCCTTCCCCTTCCCCTTCCCTTTTCCCTTCCCCTTCCCCTTCCCCTTCCCCCTTCCCCTTCCCCTTCCCTTCCCCTTCCCCTTCCCCTTCCCCTTCCCCTTTCCCTTCCCCTTCCCTTTTCCCTTCCCCCTTCCCCTTCCCCCTTCCCTTCCCCTTCCCCTTCCCCTTCCCCTTCCCTTCCCCCTTCCCCTTCCCCCTTCCCTTCCCCTTCCCCTTCCCTTCCCCTTCCCCTTCCCCTTCCCCCTTCCCCTTCCCTTCCCCTTCCCCTTCCCCCTTCCCCTTCCCCTTCCCCCTTCCCCCTTCCCCCTTCCCCCTTTCCCCTTCCCTTCCCCTTCCCCTTTCCCTTTTCCCTTCCCCTTTCCCTTTTCCCTTCCCTTCCCTTCCCTTCCCTTTCCCCCTTTTCCCTTCCCGTCCCAACTGGACAGTTGCCGTCATTTAATTGGCCGTTAACGCCGCGATCACCCGACGACACGCCCCCGTTATTTACGACGGGCGACGGAGGGGGAGGCGCAGAGACGCGACCGACCGCTGACGTCGCCGTTCCCACGGCAAACCCTCCCGTTTCTCGTGCAGTACAAGCTGAATTCCTACGGCTTCCAGCCCTTCTACATGGGGCTGGAGGAAGACGGCAACGCCCACGGCGTCCTCCTGCTGAACAGCAACGCGATGGGTAAAAAAAAAAAATAAAAACGTCCCAAAAAAAAAATATATCGACGGAAATCCCCCGTTTTCTCAAGGCGTTTTGCTTCGGCGCCGGGATTTTGCCTCACGGGGCCCCGTTTCTCGCCCGCCTCTTTCAGACGTGACCTTCCAGCCCACGCCCGCGCTGACCTACCGCACGACGGGGGGGATTCTGGATTTTTACCTGGTTTTGGGCCCGACGCCGGAGCTCGTCGTGCAGCAATACACGGCGGTACGGTTCTCCCCTCGCCAACCCCGGGCCTTTGGCTCAGGGTTTTTGGTTTGGTTTGGTTTGATTTGCCTTTTTTTTCTTTTGTTTCATTTTTTTTTTGTTGTTGTTGTTGTTCTTCTTCTTCTTGTATTTTTTTTTTTTTTCATTATTTGCGTTTTTTCACTTTTAGCTGATCGGGCGACCGGTCATGCCACCCTACTGGGCGCTGGGGTTCCAGTTGTGTCGCTACGGGTACGAAAACGACACCGAAATCGCCAAATTGGTGGAAGACATGAGAGCAGCCCAGATCCCCTACGTACGTACCCCGAGGACCGTTAAAGCTCGCGACGGCGCTCGGATTTCCGCCTTCGGGGTATTCGCCTCGTTTAAAACAGCGCAAGAAACACCGCGATTAAGGCCGGAATTCAACTTTTCCGCGCACTTTCCAGCGAAACGACAAAAAAACCCCCAAAAAACCAGCTTTCTTTGCAGAGAACGCTGGCAGGGGGTTGTTTTGGGAGAAATCGGGCCTAAAAAACTGACACCCAAGCTTTCGGCCAGACCGAATCGTACCTAAATTACGCAGGGCTTTCCTTTCGCAGGTAATTAATATCGAATTCTTTCCGGACGGAGCAACCGGTTCCATTATTTCCGGAGTAGTTCGGAGTGCCACGAACGCCGGCAAGGCGTGGATCGACGTCCCTTCGTTCATACGCGTGAATCCAGGGCTGGCTTCTCCCCCTCCCTTTCCCCCGCCCCGAATTTCTACTTTCACCATAAATCCGGTGGCGAAAGCGGGATTTCCGCAGACTGGCGGCAGTGCCTTTGGCCGCGAACCAGCGCTGGAAGCTGCAGCAGATTCCGATTTTAAATTTTAAGTTATTTTTTTTACCAAAAAAACCCAAAAAAGCAAAAAAAAATAGCCAGTAATTCGATTGCTTTCGCAAAAAGGCAACGGACTCGCCGAGGGGACGACGCCGTGGAGGGAGCGACTCAAAAAAAGCCCTTTTGTTTTGATTTTTTTTGATTTTTTTTTTTTTCTCTTTTCTCCTGTGAACTCGTAGGACGTGCAGTACGCAGACATCGATTACATGCAACGGCAGCTGGACTTCACCCTTAACCCCCGCTTCGCTGGCTTACCCGCCCTGATTAATAAAATCCGAGAAGAAGGAATGAGGTTTATCCTCATCCTGGTGAGCGTTGAGTTGGGGTTTTAAAGGCCCCGGGGCGGAACGGGGCACGCGGTCGACGGGGTTCAGCCTTGGGGCGTAAAAGTCCAATGGCGTTGCCCGTAATTTTAGGATCCGGCCATATCCGGTAACGAAACCGATTATCCCGCCTTCACGAGAGGTTTGGAGAAGGACGTCTTCATCAAATGGCCCAATAGCGAGGACATTATCTACGCGAAGGTACCGCTCTTCGAAAGCCGAGTATTTCATCGGAATAAAGACGGTGCCGGGTCGGGCACTGGGGGAGGAGACTTTCTAACATCTCGTATATTCCCAAATTTCATTGACGCCTTTATTTAATCCGAATAAAGACGGTGCCGGGTCGGGCATTGGGGGAGGAGACTTTCTAACATCTCGTATATTCCCAAATTTCGTTGACGCCTTTATTTAATCCGAATAAAGACGGTGCCGGGTCGGGCACTGGGGGAGGAGACTTTCTAACATCTCGTATATTCCCAAATTTCATTGACGCCTTTATTTAATCCGAATAAAGACGGTGCCGGGTCGGGCACTGGGGGAGGAGACCTTCAAACATCTCGTATATTCCCAAATTCGCTTGACGCCTTGCGTCGTCTTGCCGTCGGAGGCCGGAGCAGCGAAGCTTTATTGCCATCGCGACTCAATTTTTATTTCTTTCTTTGTTTTTTAACCCATTTAAGGGGATTATTTGCTCATTTTTAGTTATCGAACCTCTCCTTCCTCTGCCCAGGTCTGGCCGGATCTTCCCAACGTAGTGGTTAACGACTCGCTGGATTGGGACACCCAAGTGGAGGTAAAAGTTGAGGGGTTTTTTTCCTGCAAAGAGAGAAGGGGGCGGCAAATCCGTTGGGGGATTAGAGCGGGGAACGGGCTGAGAAACGGCGTTCTAAGAAGCGGGATGCAGAAAGTAACCACTTTTTTTTTTTTTTTTTACTGTAACACCAAAAAAACCAAAACCAAAAACCCCAAACTAAATAACATCAGAGTGGTAGAAACTCCGCCCTTCGGGCAGAACGCCTGAAAACTGCCCCAAACCCATGAATTATTGAATTATTTCGGAATGCCAACCTTTCTCAGTCTTCGCTCTCAGTCCCGTGCCTACGCTTTGTCTTTTTATTTATTTATTTATTTATTTTATTATTATTATTATTCATTTCTCCTGCTTCGCCAGCTCTACCGAGCGTACGTGGCTTTTCCCGACTTCTTCCGCAATTCCACGGCTGAATGGTGGGCGCGAGAAATCGCCGAAGTCTACGACAACCCGCGCAACGCCTCGACCAGCTTGAAGTTCGACGGCCTGTGGATCGTGAGTGCGAACAAAATTCTCCTGTTCCTTGAGATTTTTTGGGTTTTTTTTTTTCCCCCCCGCCCTGCGTCTTTTCATCCTGAGGTCGGTTCTCGACGCCCAACCGTGTCCTGGTGCCTCCAGGGGAGGGAAGGGTACGGATTTTTAGCGCCAAATATCACGGAGGGTCTACTAAAAGTGGAAAAATCCGTCTTGTTAACGGTATTCGGTCTTTTATTTGGGGGTCTTTTGATTATTTTTTTTTTGCCTGTCGAAGAATTCGACTTCCTCCGCTCTTCCTTATTTCCTAATGGGCCCTTTTGCCCCGGCGTTGCGCTGCTAAAAACCGCCTAAAATCCTTTTTTTTTTTTTTTTTTTTTGTTCCTTTTCCTAAACGTGAGACTATTATTTTTACCGTTGTTCCTTCCGAGAGGCAAAATGAGATAAATGACTCGCGTCTGAAATGAAACGGCCTTAACGACAGCCGTAGAATCTGTTAAACGCTGATATGTTCCTATCTAAATATTCCAAATATTCCAAAACACCTAGAAAGCCAGGAAAATATTTGGGTTTTTTCCCCGTCCCCCGGCTCCGAGGAGAAGAACCCTTGTCGCGAAGGTCGCGGATTTGAGTAATTTGCGTATCTCATCTCTATTTTCGTTATTTATTTCAATTTTACGCTGAGGGGGGGAAAAAAAAACCCAACCAAAACCCCAAACCCCTTCCCTCTTTTGGGAAATAACGGCCAAGAAAGAAGAAATTCTTCAAAACCGAAGCCCCTCCGCCTTCAGTTCAGCTCCGTGAATTTGACGCTTTGTTCTCCGGAAAAATGAGACCTTCCGAACCCGCCGGGGGCATTTGGCTCGTCCGCAAAATTTCCCCGTCGAACCGTTGCATTCTCCCGGTTTTCAAACCCAAAAAAACCCCCAAAAAAACCCCAAAAAAACCACCAACCAACCAACCAACCAAACAAAAAAAAAAGACAGGCGACGGGCGGCGCTGAAAAACCCCCCGAAATTTTTCCCGTCGGTTTCACCGACGTTTACGATATCGGGGGGCCGGGGGGCGCGAACTAAAACGGCCCGAACGCACTGGGCTCGATTTGGGAGGGAATCGCCCAGAGGGAAGAGAAACGGGCGCAGGGGGCCGTTTTGTTTTTGGTTTGTTTTGTTTTGTTTTTCCCAAGGACATGAACGAACCTTCCAGCTTCGTCCACGGCGCCGTCGGCGGCTGTAGAAATCGAGAGCTGAACTTCCCGCCCTACGTACCCCGTAAGTCTGACCGGCCGCCGCGCAGAATTTACCTAGTTTTTTTTTATTTTTTAGTTTTATTTTTTTTTTGCCGGGTCGCGCCGGTTTAGCCGGAACTTCCGACGCCCCAAACGCAGCGCCGACGCCTAAAATTAGGCAGGCGAATCCGCGACGGAACGCCTACCGAAGTCAACCCCTTTTTTGGCAACGGGCAACGCTCTTTGTCGGCGAGAGCGACGACCGCCTGGCACTTCTGGAAAATTAAGATTATTCTTATTTTATCCCCCCTCTTAGATTTTGGGATCTATTTTCTATCGAGCTCCTTCGCTTCGGACGTGGGCAAGGGCACGGCTTTCGGGGTTTCGCGTCGTTTTCCCCGGGTGAAAAAACCGCAATCAACGACGAAACCTTTTTTTTTTTAAAAAAAATGTCCTCATTTTAACAAAAAAAATGTCATTTTAACAAAAAAAAAAAAAAAGGGGGCAGGACCCTCTGATGTAATCGTTTAAAAACCGAAGAGTTCAAAACGACAAGGCCCGGTTTTGAGGAACGGTCTGGAAATAACTCGCTCTTCTTCGCAGGGTCTTAACCCGAGCGCCGGCGTCGGGCGCTGCTAATTGGCAGCAACTCGTTAACGCGTTATTAGAACGCCTCTGGTGCTTCCCGATGTGCTCAAATTTCAGGTTTACGCCGATATTTACAGAGATTTACTGTATTTTCGGAGTTCGGCTCTATTCTTTTTACTCGTCGATCCTCGTCAAGCCGGAGCAGCTGTGACCGAGTTGCCGTTTTTTTGTTGTTTTTTTGTTTTTTGTTTTTTTTTTTCTTCCTGGCAGACACAAATCCTTACAAACTGTGGGGAATTTCAGCCTCTCCCGAATTTATGAGGTCGAAAGTCGGCTCGCTTTCCAAATCGGGGAAGCCCAACCGCGGAAAAACCTAGAGCGTTCATTAAAAGACAATCAACGGCCACGGGAACGCTTAAGAAGGGAGCGCCAATCGAGACGATGCGGATTTTTTTGGTTATTTTTTTAAGAAAAGGGAACTTAATAGAATTTTTACTGGATGCGAATTGTTAAAACTGAAGTTTCTTCCTTCCTCTGCCGACAGAGTTGGGATCCAGGTCGGAGGGGTTGAGTTTCAAAACGCTGTGCATGGAAGGGCAGCAATATCTCCCCGACGGTTCCCCGCTCCGGCACTACGACGTCCACAACCTCTACGGGTGGTCGCAGACGAAACCCACCCTCGAGTAAGTAAATCGTAACGCGGGAAGTCCTTCGACGCTCCGTTTTCGCCCTCGCGAGCCTGAACCGGAAACCCTTCATTCCACCGCCTTCCCCCCTTTCGCCCCCTCGTTTTCCAACGCTTCCTTTCCGGCGCTTAATTCCTCGTTTCCGCCCGACGAATTCCGCCCCAGCGAATCCTGAGGAAAAAGCGCCTCTGGGTCGGGTTTGAGGAATTGCCTCGGGCTGGTTTCGAACCGTTTTGGCAAAACTGTTTTCCGTTGCTGGAAGGGAATAACGGTGGGCCGCGTTATTTTTCGGGCCGGCGCGTCAAGACCTCCCGGGGTTTAACGTAGGTTTGTTTTTTTTTTTCCCCCCCTCCCACCCGCCGACTTCCGTTTCCTCCCCTCCCAGCGCCTTGCGGAATCTCACGAAGGAGCGAGGAATCGTCGTCACCCGTTCGACCTACCCCGGCAGCGGGAAATGGTCGGGACATTGGCTGGGGGACAACACGGCCGCGTGGCACCAGCTGGACAAATCCATCATCGGTGGGTCGGCACAACCTCCGGCCAACGCCTTGCGCGGTTCTTCTCCGTTTCCTTCCCGATAATGGCCTTTTTTTTGTTTGGTTTTTGGGTTTTTTTGACCCAAAACGGGCTCCTCGGTCGAGCGATGGGAATTTATGGCCCATTTCTTGACCCTTGGGAGAAGGAGAAGACCTTTTTTCGGTCGTCTTATCGCCCCTTGGGAATGCCTTTCCCGGTTTCCGGAGGAATCGGGTTGGATGACGTGGGAATCTCGCGTCGCGTTTCCCTCAGATTCCTCCCTGTCGGCCTCCCGTCGGCCGCCATCCGACGCTTTGCTTCTTCGGAACCGGTTTTCCTGGGAAATTCCACAAAGTCTTTTCTTTTCCTCGTTCCCGGTCGCACGATCGGCGCCGCCCCGGCTGATCTTCGATTTTTTTTTATTTATTTTTTTTAAAAAAAAACCTTTTTAACCCGTGCTTCCAGGCAATTTCGAACCAAATTTAAAAAAAAAAAAAAAGAAAAAAGCGCAATTGTGCTTATTGAGTTAATTTTTTTATATTTATTTAATTTTATTTTTTTCCTCCCCGGCAGGTATGATGGAGTTCAGCCTCTTCGGAATATCCTACGTAAGCTCCCGGTTTATCGTCGTACATTTCGGTCGTCTCCGCCAACCAAAAAGGCGCGGTGTCGTCGTCGGAATTCGATTATTTGACCTGATTTGATTTGATTTGATTATTTATTTTTTTTTTTTTTTAAATTTTCAGACAGGAGCGGATATCTGCGGCTTCTTCGGCGACTCGGAGTACGAGCTGTGCGCCCGGTGGATGGCGCTGGGCGCTTTTTACCCCTACTCGAGGAACCACAACGGCAAAGGATCCAAGGTCGGCGCCTTCCCCCGTTGGCCTCCGCCGAGGGCTTTGTTGGGTTTTGGGTTTTTTTTTTTATTTTCTTTTATTTCCCACATTTTTCCCCCATTTCCTACGTCACTTTACTCTCCTTCCCCGCGTGCGCGCCGTTTTTAGGTGTAAAAAAATTAAAAAAAACCCCGCCCCGGTGAGAAGAAAACCGTTATTTTTCGTGTTTCCCGCTTCTACTGAACACACCCACCCTCCTACGAGGCTAAAATTGGTATTTTTTAAATTTTTTTTCCACGTAGACTGTTTTTTATTTCAACGCCCCCGCGCTCCTGAGACCGAAAGCAGTGACGTTAGTGGCTGCACGCGCAAAACCGACCGTAATCACCCGCTAATTACCCACCGGTTTCCCCGCAAACGAATTAAGGGAGCCGTGGAATGGGGCTCCCGGGTATCTACGATCCCTCCGCGTTGCCCCCCTAAAATACGGCGCTTTTGGGTTTTTTCTTTTTTTTTTATTGGAAGAATAAATGAAAATAACCGGCTAAAAGCAGGGCGAGGCCGAAGGAATAGACGCCGGGCAGCCGCCGAATAAAAATAACCGGGAAAACGCGGTTTTTCCCACCTCGGTAGGAATGAGGGAAAAAAGGGGAAAGCGGCATTTGGAGCCTCGTTGGAGCGTCGGGACGAGCGGAGCCGGTGGCCCTTCGTTAAAGAGCGGAGAAATTAATCAAGGGTCCTGTTCCAATAACCGGCTCTTCTCTTCGAATGACTTTTTTATTTGAATAATATTTTTATCTGGGCAACTGGCCCCCGTTATTCGATTAATTTGGCTCTTCCCCTCTTCTTCAGAGGCAAGATCCCGTCGCTTGGAATTCGACTTTTGAGGAAATTTCCCGGAAAGTGCTCAACATCCGCTACACCCTCTTGCCCTATTTGTACACCTTGATGTACGAGGCCAACGCGCGCGGCAGCACCGTCGTCCGCCCGCTGCTCCACGAGTGAGTCCGCGGCTCCTCCCCCTTCCCGTCCCGCCTCCTCCCCTAAAAAAATTTCCATAATCCTCCCCAAAATCCCTCGGCGGCCGCCATTTGTCCGCTAAAAGGGGCGAGGGGAGAAAAAACGCGCGTTCGACGTCCTCGAAACCGCGCGTTTCATGTCAAAAACGACGCGTTCGACGTGGCCGAAAACGCGCCTTCGCCGTCGCCGAAAACGGCGCGTTCCGCGACGTTGAAAACCCACGTTCAGCGCCGTCGGAAACGTGCGTTGTTCAACGGCGTCAAAACCACGCGTTCGGCGTCGTTGGAAATACGCGTTTGTCATCGAAAATGCGCATTCAATGGCGTCAAAAACGCGCATTCGACGTCGTTGGAAACGCGCGTTCGACTTCGGGGAAAAACGTGCGTTTGATGCCGTCGAAAACACGCGTTCAACATTGTGGAAAACGCGAATGCGATGTCGTGGAAAACGCGTCCGAGGTTGTCGAAAATGCGCCTTCAACGTGGAAAAGGCGTCCGATGTCATCGAAAACACGCGTCTGGTGGTGTGAAAAACGCCGGTCAACGCCGTCAAAAACGCCCACGCGGCGTCGACGAAGACGCGCATTTTGCAGCCTTGAAAACGCGCCTTCGATGTCGTCGGGAACGCGCCTTCGATGGTGTTGGAAACACGTGTTCAACGTCAAACGTGCGCGTTGGAAACAGTCGAAAACGCGCGTTCAACACCGAAAACGCACGTTCAAAGCCGTCGCAAACACGCGCTCAACGTCGTCAAAAACGCGCCTTCAGCATCATCGAAAACGCCTTCGACGTCACCGAAAACGCGCGTGTTCGTCGGGGAAAAAAAAATGCATTCGACCTCGTCAAAACCACACGTTCGTCGTGAAAAACGCGCCTTCGGCGCCGTCGAAAACGCGCTTCAACGTCGTCAAAAAAACCCCGCGTTCGATGTCGAAAAGGGATTTAATTTTAGTTGAATTGAATTGAATCAATCCCTGAGTCTTCAAGCTCCTTCGCGTCGTCCCCGGCGGCGTTGAGCGAACGCCTCCGGCCGGAGAATCGCCCGCCGCCGCCTGCAAAACCCACCGGGCGCAAATTTTAAGCGGAAAAAGAGAAAAAGAGGGAAAAAAACCAGGGGTTTGGACACAAACCTTGCTAAAATCGTCGAGCGGGTTTTTTTTTAAAACGGGTTTTAATAGCAGGGTTTGGGGTTTTTTTTAATAATTAAAAAAAAATTAAAAGGTGTCCGGGCTTTGGTTGATCAACCCAATAAACCCGATTTTGTTGGAACGTTTCGCGACGTAAATATACGAAATAAACCCGAGGTTTTGGTTAAGAAACCAACCCCAAAGTTTTCTTTAAAGCTTCGCGATCTGAAGGTGCGAAATAAACCCGAGTTTTTGGGTTGATCAACCAAATAAACCCGATTTTTTTTTCTTAAAAGCTTTGCCATCGAAATACGCAAAATAAACCAGGGGTTTTTTTTGGTTAACGAACCGAATTTTGTTAAAAAAAAAAAGTTTTGCCATCTAAATATACGAAGCAAAGCAGCTTGTTTTTTGGTTCACCGACCAAATGAACCCGATTTTTTTTTTAAAAAAAGTTTTGCCCTCGAAATATACGAAACCAACCGGATTTTTATTTTTTGCTTTATCAACCAGATTTTTTTATTTTATTTTTTTTTTAAAACTCAAAGCTTTGCGATCTAAAGATACGAAAGAAACCCCAGCTTTCTGGTTGGTTTTTTTTTTTTATCCCGGCTTCGTCAACCAGATTTTTTTTATTTTTTTATTTATTCCCCCCCCCCCCCCCCTTAAATAAAATAAAATTCTGTAAAACCTTCCCGGTTTTCGCAGGTTCGTGGAAGACAGAACGACGTGGGAAATCTACAAACAATTCCTGTGGGGCCCCGCGTTGCTCATCAGCCCCGTGTTGGAACAGGTGACGGAGCCGGAAAATTTTAGGGGGGGTGGGGGGGTGGAAAAGAGGGAAATTGGCTGAAAAGACGACTCCGGGCTCTTAATTTTTCAATATGGCGCTTTTTTTTTTTTTTTTTTTGGCTCTCGTCGGCTTTAATAACCCCCCGCACCCCCGCGTCGTTCCAGGGAGCCGTGGCGGTGACCGCGTACCTGCCCGACGCCCGCTGGTACGATTACCACACCGTGAGTAACGTCTTTAAAAATAATTAAAAAGAAAAAAAAAAAAAAATCGCGCTCCTCTCCTGGTTCGCCCCTCCCCCCCCCCCCCGCAGCGTGTGCCCCGTGGGAGTTTTTAGCCACGTTAAAAAACAAAACAAAAACAAAAAACCCAAAAAAAAAAAGCTCGGCCGGTTTTAATTCCACCGTGTCCAACGAAGCAACGTGGAAATTGGAACGACGTCTTCAACCGGAAACGCTTTATTTCTGGTTTCTTTTTTTTTCTTTTTCTTCTTTTTTTTTCTTTTTCTCCTTTTTTTTCTTTTCTCCTTTTTTTTCTTTTCTCCTTTTTTCCTTTTTTCCTTTTTTCCTCTTTTTGTTTTCTTTTTTCTGTGTTCTTTTTTCTGTTTTCTTTTTTCTTTTTCGTTTTCCTTTTTTCGTTTTCCTTTTTCCTTTTTTCTTTTTCCTTTTTTCTTTTTCCTTTTTCCTTTTTCCTTTTTCCTTTTTCCTTTTTCCTTTTTCCTTTTTCCTTTTTTCTTTTTCCTTTTTCCTTTTTCCTTTTTTCTTTTTTCTTTTTTCTTTTTCCTTTTTTCTTTTTCCTTTTTCCTTTTTCCTTTTTTCGTTTTCCTTTTTTCGTTTTCCTTTTTCCTTTTTCCTTTTTCCTTTTTTCTTTTTCCTTTTTTCTTTTTCCTTTTTCCTTTTTTCATTTTCCTTTTTTCTTTTTCCTTTTTCCTTTTTTGTTTTCTGTTTTCCTTTTTCCTTTTTCCTTTTTCCTTTTTTCTTTTTCCTTTTTCTTTTTCCTTTTTTCTTTTTCCTTTTTTCTTTTCCTTTTTCCTTTTTTCTTTTTCCTTTTTTCTTTTTGCTTTTTTTCTTTTTTGCTTTTTTCTTTTTTTTTTTATTTTCTCCCTTTTTTTATTTTCTCTCCAAATAAATTTTTATTTCTTTTTATTTTTTGATGCCGCACATGATTTCTGAGGACGGGGCTCAGCGGAAGGCAAAAAGGGCTTTGACGATTTTTAGGGAATTTTTGACAATTTTCCAAAAACAAAAAAAAATCATGAAAAAAATTATTAAAAAAAAAATTAAAAAAATCGCACCATTGGTGGAACCCCTTTGATGGAGGCGGAATTATTTTGGGCCTGGAAAAGGAATAAAGAAAAGCAGGAAAACGAACGGGACGAAGAAATCGAATGAAAACCTGCGCCGAGGCGTTTCCCCGTATTTATCCGCATAAATTTCCCTCCGGAAGTTTGAATCGGGGAAGTGGCCGAAGGCCCCGATTTTTGGTGGTTTGGGATTTGGGTTTTTTTTGTTTTATTGGGTTCGGGTTTGGGGTTTTTTTGTGGGGTTTTTTGGGTTTTTTTTTTTGATCTTTTCGATCGGGGTTTTTTGGTTTGTTTTTTTTTTTGGACCAGGACGAATATATCGGCTTCCGGGGACAATTCCGCGATTTCCCGGCGCCTTTGGACCACATCAACCTCCACCTCCGCGGCGGTTACGTCCTCCCGCAGCAAAGCCCCGCCAGCACCACGTTCTACAGGTACCACCAGAAAGAAAAACCCAAAACCCAAATTTTTTTTGCGAGGAGGGGTGGGGGTGGGGGGGGGTGGGGGCGGGGTTTGAGCCACGCCGCCACGCTCGCGACTCTAAACGCCCTTCGTCAAAACGGCGCCAAACCCATCCCTTCGCTAAATTTACGGCTTTTTTTTTATTATTATTTTTATTTATTTTTTGGGGGGGGCGCTTTGGGGCGTTTTCCTCCCCTTTCGACGTGACGCTGGGGGGAGGGGGGAGGGGGGAGGGGGGCGGGGGGGGATAAATCGCTGACGGGGGGGGGGTGGGGTGTTCGTTAAATTGCGTTTGGCGCCTTTACGACGCGAACGGCCGCGTTGGCGGAAGGTGGAAGGTGAGAAGCCGAGGAGAAAACACACGTGGGGTTTTTTTTCTGGGGGGTTGGGGTGGGTTTTTTTGGTGTTTTTTGCATTTTATTGTTGCGTGTTTTTTTTGTTTTTTGTTTTTTTTTTCCCCCCCACCCAGCCGAAAAAACCCGCTGTCTCTGACGGTGGCCTTGGACGACAGCCAGCGGGCCGAGGGGCAGCTCTACTGGGACGACGGGGTGAAAATGGGTCAGTTCCGCCTCCACAAACGGGTGAATTCGTCGATTTAACGTTTAATCGGCCGACGGGGGGGTGGGGGGCGTAAAGCGCGGCCGTTCTCGGAGGACGAACCGGGGGGAAAACGATAAAAAAACCCCATGAAAATTCTAGCTGTTACCGCACATTACGGACATCGCTAACGACGTCAATTTAAGACGCTCAAGTTCCTCCAACGATCGTCGCGAAGGCGAATCCCACGCGTTTAAACTCGCGCGATGAAAACTGAGGGCGCTGCGTCGTCCCACACGTTCGCCTTCCCGAGACGAAAATCGAGGCTGGTTCATTGGGCACCTTGAAATTAAGCCCATGAAAATTAACGTTTGTCGTCTCACGCGTCCGAAGTCCTAAAATGAAAATTAAGAATATTAATCCGATGGGCTTCAATTCGCAAAATGAGAATTGAGGCTCTTGATCTGACACGTTCAAACTCCTAAAAAGAAAACTAAGAATATTGATTCTTAATCCTTTGTTTAAATTCCTACCATGAAAATTTCAGAATATTAATTCAACACGTTTAAACTCCTAACGTGAAAATCAAGAGTATTAATTCGATACGTTTAAATTCGTAAAATGAGAATTAGGAGTATTAATCTGGTACGTTCAAATCCGTCAAAAGAAAATTAATAATATTAATTTGATACGTTCAAACTCCTAAAAAGAAAACTAAGAATATTGATTCTTAATCCTTTGTTTAAATTCCTACCATGAAAATTCAGAATATTAATTCAACACGTTTAACTTCCTAAGGTGAAAATTAAGGGTGTTAATCTGGCACATTCAAATTCGTCAACTTAAAATTAATAATATTAATTTGATACTTTCAAATTTGTGACATGAAAATTAATAATATTATTTTGATATGTTTAAATTCCTAAAACAAAAATTAAGAGTATTAATTCGACATGTTCAAATTCCTAAAATGAAAACTGAGAATATTAATTTGATACGTTCAAGTTCCTAACATGAAAATTCAGAATATTAATTCAATACATTTAAATTCCTAACATGAAAATGAACAATATTAATTCGATACGTTTAAACTCGTAAAATGAAAATTCAGAGTATTAATCTGGTACGTTCAAATTTGTAAAATTAAAATTAATAATATTAATCTGATACGTTGGAATTCCTAAAATGAAAGTCAAGAATATTGATCTGATTCGTTCGAATTCCTAAAATGAAAATCAGCGCTGTTAATTTGGTACGTTTAAACTAATAACATGGAAATTAAGAATAATAATTCTTAATTCTTTGTTTAAATTCGTAAAATGAAAATCAAGAATATTAATTCGATACGTTTAAATTTGTAAAATGAAAATTAATAATATTAATTTGATATGTTTAAATTCCTAAAATGAAAATTGAAAATACTAATCCGATATACGTTCAAATTTGTAACATGAAAATTAAGAGTATTAATTCGATACGTTCAAATTCCTAAAATGAAAATCGAGAATATTAATCTGATGCGTTTAAATTAATAGCACAAAAATGAATATCAGTAATTTGATACCTTTAAATTCCTAAAGTGAAAATTCAGAATATTAACCTGAGACGTTCAGATTCGTCAAATTAAAATGAATAATATTAATGCGATACGTTCGGATTCCTAAAACGAAAATGAAAGGCTGTTCATTCTTAATTCTTCCTTCAAATTCCTAAAATGAAAATTAAAGAACGTTAATTCTTAATTCTTCGTCCAAATTCCTAAAATGAAAATTAAGAATGTTAATTCTTAATTCTTCCTTCAAATTCCTAAAATGAAAATTAAAGAACGTTAATTCTTAATTCTTCGTTCAAATTCCTAAAATGAAAATTAAAGAATGTTAATTCTTAATTCTTTGTTCAAATTCCTAAAATGAAAATTAAAGAACGTTAATTCTTAATTCTTTGTTCAAATTCCTAAAATGAAAATTAAAGAATGTTAATTCTTAATTCTTCGTTCAAATTCGTAAAATGAAAATTAAAGAATGTTAATTCTTAATTCTTCGTTCAAATTCGTAAAATGAAAATTAAAGAACGTTAATTCTTAATTCTTCGTTCAAATTCCTAAAATGAAAATTAAAGGATGTCGATGCGACACGTTTAAATTCCCGCCGCGGAAACCGACCGTTTCCGACCCGTTTGCAGCATCTGCCGAATTCCGCTCGGTCCCGTCGGACTCCGTCGGTTTCCGTTTCGTTTCTGATTTTACCGCATTGAGAGAAACCAAAACCCCAACCAACCCGCCCCAAAAAAAGAGCCCCTTATTTCCCTTTTTTTTTTTTTTTTCCCTTTATTTTTTCCTTCTTTTTCCGAGCAGACGCGTACGAAGAGGGGGCGTATCTGCTGACGGCCTTCACCGCCCGTCAGGTACGTCCCGCCAACGCGCCCATTTTGGGGGGGGCGGGTGGGGGCGATTTTTGCCGTAGGTTTAACTAAAATAGTCGAATCGGGCGGTTTTTAACCGACCTTCCCCCCTCTAAATGGCGATTCGTAAAGGTAAATTCATATTTTTATTTATTTTTTTTTCTGCTGGAAATGGAAGAAGCGGGAATAACGGCGGGCCCGGGGTGGGCTAAGAAAATAGAAAAACAACCGAAAAAAACCGGGGCGGGCTACGAAAATTTAAAAAAAAACAACCCACCCCAAACAAACCAAAAACCAACCCCCCCAAAAAAAGGCGTCTTTTGAGGCGAATCTCTCGTTTTCTTCTTCCTTCAGAACGTCTTGGAGATCAAGGTTTTGCACCGGGGTTACGCCGACCCCAACAACCTGAAATTCACACAAATCAAGATTTTGGGGGTGCCGCGGGCGGCGGGGGAGGTGACGGTGTGGCGGGGGGGAGAAGCGCTGCCCTCCCCCCACTCGGTGGCCTACGACAGCCAAAAACAGGTAAAATCCGCCCCCCAAAAACAAAAAAAAAAAAAATCCTCCCGCTCGGTGACGGATCCGCCCTTCCTCTGGGCCGGGATAAAATTTCTACAATCCATTTTGGTTTTTTTTTCTTAATTTCTGTGAAACGACCCCCCCAAAAAAACCCAACAAAAAGAAAAAAAAAAAAAAGGCGGAACCGGGGGGGGTATTTTGGCAACAAATACGAATTTTTCCGGGGTTTTTTTTTTTTTTTTGTCCTTTTTTTTTTTTTCTTCCCGGATGGAATTCACGGGGTTTTGGCGGAAGGCGAAAGCCGCCCTTTTTGACGAGCCGAACGTCCGGCGACGTTTAATTAAGCTCGACCTGATCGAACGTCATTAACTTAATTTACCGCCTTTTCTCCGGAGCCCGTTGAGTCTCGAGTCCTTCCGCCCCCCAGCGGAAAGCCCAAAGGCGACGCCTTAATGAATTTAAAGACGTATTCGATACACGTAGAGGTTGTAGAATATATATTTTATATAGAAAGATCATTTTTATATCGTATGAAAAGATACTGCGTCATATATAACGTGTACGTCACGGATAAATATATTTATGTCTTTATTTATTTGTATTTTAAAGGAATATGGAGCAGAAAGGCATGCATAAATATATATCGAAAATATCTATTCTACGTAAATACGTATTTCTGTGTATATTTATGCGCATTTATTTGTATTTTAAAGGAATATGTAATAGAAATGTACCGCGTAAAACCTACCGTAGCGTAAGGCAACGACGGGCGATGCAATAAAGAGGATAAAAGAATGGAAAAACAAAGAAGGGGGAAAAGGCGGAAAAAAAGGGGGGAAAAGGGGGAAGAGGAGGGAAAAGGAGGGGGGAAGAATGGGGGAAAAGAATGGGGAAAAGGGGGAAAAAAGGGGGAAAAAAGGGGGGAAAAGGGGGGAAAAAGGGGGAAAAAAGGGGGAAAAAAGGGGGGAAAAAGGGGGGAAAAGGGGATAAAAGAAAGGGAAAAGGGGGGAAGGGGAAAAAGAATGGGAAAATGGGAAAAAAGGGGGGGAAGGGAAAAAAAGAATGGGAAAAAAGGGGGAAAAGAACGGGAAAAAAGAACAGGAAAAAGAACGGGAATAAAGGGGGAAAAGAACGGGAAAAGGGGGGAAAAAGAATGGGGAAAAAAGAGTGGGGAAAAAAGGGGGAAAAGGAACGGGGAAAAAGAATGGGGGAAAAGGGGGGAAATAGGAAAAAAGGGGAAAAAGAATGGGAAAAAGGGGGAAAAAGGGGAAAAAGGGGAAAAGTCGGGGGAAGTTGGGAAAAAAGGGGAAAAAAGAGTGGGGAAAAAAGGGGGGAAATGGGAAAAAGGGGGGAAAAAGAAAGGGGAAAAAAGGGGGGAAAGAATGGGGAAAAAGCGAAAAAAATGGGGAAAAAGAACAGGGAAAACGGGAAAAAGTTGAAAAAAGAACAGGAAAAAAGGGGGAAAAGGGAAAAAAGGGGGAAAATAATGGGAAAGGGGGGAAAAAGAATAGGAAAAAAGGGTAAAAAGGGGGGGAAGATGGGAAAAAAGAATGGGAAAAAGAGTGGGAAAAAAGAATGGGACAAAATGGGGGGGAAGGGGAAAAAGAATGGAGAAAAAAGAACAGAAAAAAAGAATGGGGAAAAGGGGGAAAAAGGCAAAAAAAGAAGGGGAAAAATGGGGAAAAATGGGGAAAAAGGGACAAAATGGGGAAAAAAGGGGAAAAAGGAGGGGGGGAAAAGGGGAAAAAGGGGAAAAGGCGGGGGAGGTTGGGAAAAAAGAATGGGAAAAAAGAGTGGGGAAAAAAGGGGGCAAACGGGAAAAAGGGGGGGAAAAGGGAAAAGGGGGGGGAAAAGAATGGGGGAAAAAAGGGGGAAAAGAATGGGGAAAAGGTAAAAAAATGGGGAAAAAGAACAGGGAAAAGGGGAAAAAGTTGAAAAAAGAACGGGAAAAAAGGGGAAAAAGGGAAAAAAGGGGGAAAAAGAATAGGAAAAAAGGGGAAAAAGGGGGGGAAGCTGGGAAAAAAGAATGGGAAAAAGTGGGGAAAAAAGAACGGGAAAAAAGGGGAAAAAAGAATGGGAAAAAAGGGGAAAAAGAACGGGGAAAAAAGAACGGAAAAAAGAATGGGGAAAAGGGGGAAAAAGGAGAGAAAAAAGAAGGGGAAAAATGGGGAAAAAGGGACAAAAAGGGAAAAAGAAGGGAGAAAAGGGGAAAAACGAGGGGGGAAAAGGGGAAAAAAAGGGGGGAAAAGGGGAAAAAAGGGGGAAAAAGGGGGGAAAAGGGGGAAAAAAGGGGGAAAAGGGGAAAAAAGGGGGAAAAAGGGGGAAAAGCCGACGAGAAAATCATAGGCGATGTGACGGGACGCGCCGTAGTAGATGAAAATATAAAATAAATCATGTAAATACGCGGCAAAACGAGCGAAGAGAAGGGGTGAGGGGTAAGAACCCGCTGCGGCCGAGTTAATTAACGCTGGGGGTTTTTTTTTTTTAATCTAATTATTTTTTTTCCCCCTCAAGGTGCTGGAAATCACCCGCCTGGAACTGGAATTGGGCAGCGACTACCGCGTCCAATGGAGCTAAAAATACCCGGAAAAAATCGCCCCGAAATCGAGCTTTGAACCTTCCCGGCTTCACAAATCGCGTTTTTCGGCCGCTTCAAATATTGAAAACACACTGGGGGGGGGGGAAAAAAAATAAATAAATTTTAAAAAATTTAAAAAGAAATAATAAAAGAAATGGCGTCGCTTTGCCCGCCCCTCCTCCTCCTCCTCCTCCTCCTCCTCCTCCTCCTCCTCCTCCTCCTCCGGTCGTTGAGGTTTTGTTGGGGTTCGAAACCTTTTTTTCCCCGCTTTTAATCGGGTTTTTTAGGTTTTTTTGTTTTGTTTTTCCAACCTTTTTTCGGCCTCGCGGAACGAAAACGGAAACGGGGGAGGGGAAGGGGGCGACGGTTCCCCCAAGGCGCCGCCCTCCCGAACGCCGGCCCTTCGCCCAAATTCGGCCTCCCCCTCGCCTTTTCCCTCGCCTTTCCGGATTTGAGGGCGAAAACCTGGATTTCCGTCCAAGGAGAAGACGCTTCGGGGAGCGTTCGGCCGAATTCGTGGGGTTTTGTTTCGTTTTTTTTGGGGTTTTTTTTGGTTTTTTTTTCCGTTCTGTTTCGCGACGGCCTCGACCGGGCCCTCGCCGTTCCGAGCCTGAGGCTTCGCGGAATTAAACGCGACGTTTCGATGCTAAATATTAAAAAAAACCCCAACAAACGGACAAAAAAACGCCGGTCTTGACTTTTCCTTGAGGTTTGGAAGGGATTTTTTTTTTTTTTGAGCTTTCCCCGCGGGAATTGTTGTACGTTCACCGGGAGAAGAAAGGTGAGGAAAGACGACACGAATGGGCGGACGAAGAGCATTTCCCACGGAATTCCGCGGGATTCGGCGATTCGGGAGGGCCCTGAACGCCCCCTGCAACGCCGCGTCTTCCCCGTTAAATAATTAAGCCGCAAAAGCACCAAAATCGCGATAATTACAAGACTCGAGGAAATGGGAAACCCGGGGATCGGGAAGGAAAAAAAAAAAAAAAGGATCGTTTCGGATAAAACTCGCCCCCTTGAAAAAAATATTCGGGGCCAAAAGAAGCTTTTTGGGCGCCGCCGGGGGTCTCGCCGTCCTAAAATTTCTTTCGCTCGACGTCTCGGCCCAAGTTTTCCGGAGTTTTTTTTGAGCGCGGAAAAGCCGGGACGCAGCTGGAGGTGGGGCTGGATGGAGAAGGCGACCAGCCGGAATTGCAATTTTTAAAGAGGGAAAAAAAAAAAAAAAGAATTTCTTTTTTTGGCATCGCTGCAGCTGTCGGGGGTGGGAGCGACGGCCAATGGGTCGGTCGGGAGCTTGGTCACGTGGCCACGTCAGGCGAGATCTACCCAAAATCCCTCCCGGCCACCAGGGAAAGGCGAAGGGAAGAACGTGGTTTGGGATGAGATGGATGGAGGGAGGGAGGGAGGGAGGGAGGGATGGAGGGATGGAGGGAGGGATGGAGGGATGGATGGAGGGATGGAGGGATGGAGGGATGGAGGGAGGGATGGAGGGAGGGAGGGATGGAGGGAGGGATGGAGGGATGGAGGGATGGAGGGAGGGAGGGACGGAGGGAGGGATGGAGGGAGGGAGGGAGCGATGGATGGAGGGAGGGAGGGAGGGAGGGATGGAGGGATGGAGGGAGGGAGGGATGGAGGGAGGGATGGAGGGAGGGAGGGAGAGAGGGAGGGAGAGAGGGATGGATGGAGGGATGGAGGGATGGAGGGAGGGACGGAGGGAGGGATGGAGGGATGGAGGGAGGGAGGGATGGAGGGAGGGATGGAGGGAGGGATGGAGGGATGGAGGGAGGGAGGGATGGAGGGAGGGAGGGAGGGAGGGATGGAGGGAGGGAGCGATGGATGGAGGGAGGGAGGGATGGAGGGATGGAGGGAGGGACGGAGGGATGGAGGGAGGGATGGAGGGAGGGATGGATGGAGGGATGGAGGGAGGGATGGAGGGAGGGATGGAGGGAGGGAGGGAGAGAGGGAGGGAGAGAGGGATGGATGGAGGGATGGATGGAGGGATGGAGGGAGGGATGGATGGAGGCCCACCAGGGATAAAGGGATGGATGGATGGAGGGAGGGGTCAATGGGTGGGTGGCTGGATGGACCGATGACTTGGAAGGTTGGGCTGATGGAGCAAAACCCGCAGCCCTCGTGACTCCGGATCCGGCCCCCTCTTCCGCTTCAAACCCTGATGAAACGCTCCAAAGAATGTCTTCGTTCCCCTTTGTCTCCTGGGGGGACCGGGAATCCCCGGGCGGGACGCGCCGGAGGAGAGGAGAAAGGAAAACCCTCCTAGACCCCGGAGAGTTTCATCATCATCATCATCATCGTCATCGTCATCGTCATCGAATCACGGAATGGTTTGGGCGCGAAGGGACCTCCAAGACCATCCGGTGCCAACCCCCCCCCGCCCTGGGCAGGGACACCTCCCCCCGGGCCCGGGTTGCTCCAATCCCCGTCCAACCTGGCCTTGAACCCCCTCCAGGGACGGGGCGCTCTTCCCCGAGACAAGATGGAACCTTCTCCCTCCGTTGGAGGGCACAAAACCCCCCGGAGGAGGCGGAATTTTTCGGCACGAGCGTAACGGGAAGGCGGTGGGGTGACGGTGGGGGGCGGGGAGGGCTTTGTCCCGAGGGATGCGAGACGGCTCGGAAGGGGGGAAGGGATCCGCGGGGAGGAAAGGGGGAAGCCGAAGTCGGTCGAGGAGCGTCGGCTGGTGGGGGCTCGGAGGCGTCCGAGGAATGGGGCGGGGGAAAGGCGTTGCCTCCGGGAAAAGCCTCGGGGGGCGGGGGGTGGGGGGTGGGGATTCTCCTTCTTCTCTTCTCATGGCCCCCGGCGTCCCTCTTCCAGACCTGCGGGCGAAGGAAGCGGCAGAAACGGGCGTCGCGTCAAGCCGGTGCCCTGGGAAGGGCCATCGATTGGGGGAATTCCGGGAGGAAAAGGAGCGAGGGAGGCGGGGGAGGGGAAAAAAAAAAAAAAAAAAGTCGAACCGGGGGGTTTTTTCCGGGCCAAGACGGGGAAGTCCGAGAATGGACGAAGGCGGAATATTTACCTCGTCTCTTGGCCAGGAGGCGGGAGAAGCAGAAGACGAGGCCGTTGAGGGCGAAGAAGGACCCGCCGAGCAGGAGCTGCCGCATCGAGCTGATCTGGCGGCCTACGGCGGGGGGGGGGGGAAGCGGCGGCGGCGGCTTCATGGCGACGGCGACTCCTACCGCGACCCCCCACCCCCCCGCCCAGACCTAAAACCCACCTCGGAGGGAAGGGGTTGACCTTCCCTCCGGCTCCCGGCGTCCCTTCCGCGGCCATCTTGGCCAACGGGCCTCCAGACGGCGGCCGAAACGGCGGCCGGGCCGACGAACGGGACGGTCGGGGACAACCCACCCACCCCCCAGCCCCGGCGGCGCCGAATGAGCCGCGGCGGCCGCCGGGGAGAGGGTTAGAGGGTTGTTTCGGTGCGTTTTCCCCTCCCCGGCCCCGAGGGCGGTGGATCGGTGCGAGAACCTCGCGCCCTCGTTAGAAATGGACGTGGAGGAAACGACCCTCGGCGCCGTCTCAAGGCGTTTTTTGGGTTTTTCCTCCCTTGTTTTCCACCGCGTAACGGGCCGGGGGGGGGCGGGGAACGCTAACGAGCTCGTTTGGACGGATGGCGGTGGGAGAGAATCCCCAAGGCAAGAGATTAACTCATTAACGACGTACGAGGCCGCTCCGAAACGTTAACGAGCGAGGGAGGGGGTCGGCGCACTCACCTTTCACCGTGACGTCGATCCAGGGGCTCCGTCGGGAGCGGACGGGACGGTTGGACCGTACGACGAAATAAGCGCAACTGTAGGACCCGGATGGCGTCTCTGCCGTCAGCCGGAGGTGGTAGGTGGAATTCCGGACGTTCGGCAGCACCGGGATGGAGACGGCAAATCCGAAATCCGCGTAGTATTGGATTTCTTTGACGTAGGCGGGAGAGGAGGGGATGGAGCAGAGCAGTTGGACGTCGTTCCCGTATCTGTAAAGCGGCTCCTGAGGAATCAGGGATAACGTTGGGGCCGCGGGAGCAGCTGGAAAAAATGAAAAAAGAAAAAAAGAAAAAAAAAAAAAAGAAAAAAAAAAAGAAAATAATAATAATAATAATAGTAAAAAAAAAGACCGAACCCCAACCAAAACCCAAATCCACGGGAGAATCCGTGGGGATTTTTTTTTTCTCCGTGGGGAAAAGCCGGAGCGTCTCCACGTCTCCGCCCGCCGCCGCGTTCCGGGAGGGCCGTCGGAGAAGACGGTTCTCCGGAGGGGAAGCGCGCGGCGGCCGGGCCGAGGGTGCCCAAGCCGGAAACACGACGCCCAACCTACCCCGGACCTTCACGGTGAAAGGAAGGCTCCGGTCGGAAGGAATTTCACGCCCGGATTCCTCCACGAAATAGAGGCAGGTGTAAGCCCCGGCGGAGGTTTTGGTGGCCGCCAGGTGGAAGCGGGCGACGGGGAGGCGGAAAGGCCTTCGCAGGTCGATCTGTTGCCCGGTTTGGTTGAAGAGGCGGAAGCCGGCGATGTTCCTGGCGGTGGGAGCCGAGCAGACGACGGTGACGCGTTCGCCTTCGTAATACAAGTCGTAGCCGGCGTCCGGGGAGAGCGTGGGGGTGGGCAGAGGCTCCGGGGGAGGAAGAGGGAAAGGAAAAGGTTCGGGGGGCGGGCGGGAACCTGCCGAGAGGCGAAAAGAAAACGGCGAAAATGGCTTTTCCCCCCCGCCCTTCCCGCCAAGAGGCCGCTCGCCCGCCTCTCGTCCTTCGGCGGCCGGAGGACACGGCGGCCACGGGTCAAAGCCGGCCCGGGAAGGGCGGGAAGTCTCGGTCGGAAGGGACGTTTGGGACCATCGAGTCGTCTCGGTTGGAAGGGACGTTTTGGATCACCGAGTCGTCTCGGTTGGAAGGACCTTTCAGATGGTCAAATTTTCTCCCTTGGAAGGGACCTTTCGGACCATCGAGTCGTCTCGGTTGGAAGGAATCTTTTGGATCATCGAATCGTCTCCCTTGGAAGGGACTTTTTAGATCATCGAATCGTCTCATTTGGAAGGGCCCTTTCAGAGCATGGAATCGTCTCGCTTGGAGGGACCTTTCAGATGGTCAAATTTTCTCTCTCGGAAGGGACCTTTCGGACCATCGAATCGTCTTGGTTGGAGGGAACCTTTTAGATCATCGAATCGTTTCATTTGGGAGGGACTTTTTAGATCAGAAAATGGTCTCCCTTGGAAGGGCCCTTTCATCCCACCGAATCATCTCGGTTGGAAGGAACCTTTTGGATCATCGAATCATCTCATTTGGAAGGGCCCTTTCAGAGCATGGAATCGTCTCGCTCGGAGGGACCTTTCAGATGATCAAATTTTCTCCCTTGGAAGGGACCTTTCGGACCATCGAATCATCTCGGTTGGAAGGGACCTTTTGGATCATCGAATCGTCTCCCTTGGAAGGGACTTTTCAGATCATCGAATTGTCTCTTTTGGAAGGGACATTTCGGACCATGGAATCGTCTCGGTTGGAGGGACCTTTTGGATCGTTGAATCGTTTTGGTTGGAGGGAACCTTTTAGATCATCGAATCGTTCCATTTGGAAGGGACTTTTTACATCAGAAAATGGTCTCCCTTGGAAGGGCCCTTTCATCCCACCAAATCATCTCGGTTGGAAGGAACCTTTTGGATCATCGAATCATCTCGGTTGGAAGGGACGTTTTGGATCATCGCATCGTTTTGGTTGGAGGGAACCTTTTAGATCATGGAATCGTCTCCCTTGGGAGGGACCTTTCAGATGAGCAGATTTTCTGGCTTGGAAGGGCCCTTTCAGACCATCCAATGGTTTCGGTTGGGAGGGAACCTTCTAGATGATGGAATCGTCTCGCTTGGAAGGGCCCTTTCAGATCACAGGATCGTCTCGCTTGGGGGGGACCTTTTGGATCATCGAATCGTCTCATTTGGAAGGGACCTTTCAGATCATCAAATCGTCTCGCTTGGAGGGAACCTTTTGGATCATTGAATCATTTTGGTTGGAGGGAACCTTTTAGGTCATCGAATCGTCTCATTTGGAAGGGCCCTTTCAGAGCATGGAATCGTCTCGCTCGGAGGGACCTTTCAGATGATCAAATTTTCTCCCTTGGAAGGGCCCTTTCGGACCATCGAATCATCTCGGTTGGAGGGACCTTTCAGATGGTCAAATTTTCTCCCTTGGAAGGGACTTTTCGGACCATCGAATCATCTCGGTTGGAAGGAACCTTTTGGATCATCGAATCGTCTTGGTTGGAAGGGACTTTTTAGATCATCGAATCGTCTCTTTTGGAAGGGACCTTTCAGACCATCGAATCGTCTTGGTTGGAGGGAACCTTTTAGACCATCGAATCGTCTCATTTGGAAGGGCCCTTTCAGAGCATGGAATCGTCTCGCTCGGAGGGACCTTTCAGATGATCAAATTTTCTCCCTTGGAAGGGACCTTTCGGACCATCGAATCATCTCGGTTGGAAGGAACCTTTTGGATCATTGAATCGTCTTGGTTGGAAGGGACTTTTTAGATCATCGAATCGTCTCTTTTGGAAGGGACCTTTCAGACCATCGAATCGTCTTGGTTGGAGGGAACCTTTTAGACCATCGAATCATCTCATTTGGAAGGGCCCTTTCAGAGCATGGAATCGTCTCGCTCGGAGGGACCTTTCAGATGATCAAATTTTCTCCCTTGGAAGGGACCTTTCGGACCATCGAATCATCTCGGTTGGAAGGAACCTTTTGGATCATTGAATCGTCTTGGTTGGAAGGGACTTTTTAGATCATCGAATCGTCTCTTTTGGAAGGGACATTTCGGACCATGGAATCGTCTCGGTTGGAGGGACCTTTTGGATCGTTGAATCGTCTTGGTTGGAGGGAACCTTTTAGATCATCGAATCGTTCCATTTGGAAGGGACTTTTTAGATCAGAAAATGGTCTCCCTTGGAAGGGCCCTTTCATCCCACCAAATCATCTCGGTTGGAAGGAACCTTTTGGATCATCGAATCATCTCGGTTGGAAGGGACGTTTTGGATCATCGCATCGTTTTGGTTGGAGGGAACCTTTTAGATCATGGAATCGTCTCCCTTGGGAGGGACCTTTCAGATGAGCAGATTTTCTGGCTTGGAAGGGCCCTTTCAGACCATCCAATGGTTTCGGTTGGGAGGGAACCTTCTAGATGATGGAATCGTCTCGCTTGGAAGGGCCCTTTCAGATCGTAGGATCGTCTCGCTTGGGGGGAACCTTTTGGATCATCGAATCGTCTCATTTGGAAGGGACCTTTCAGATCGTAGGATCGTCTCGCTTGGAGGGAACCTTTTGGATCATTGAATCATTTTGGTTGGAGGGAACCTTTTAGGTCATCGAATCGTCTCATTTGGAAGGGCCCTTTCGGAGCATGGAATCGTCTCGCTTGGAGGGACCTTTCAGATGATCAAATTTTCTCCCTTGGAAGGGACCTTTCGGACCATCGAATCATCTCGGTTGGAAGGGACCTTTTGGATCATCGAATTGTTTTGGTTGGAGGGAACCTTTCAGACCATCGAGTCGTCTCGGTTGGAAGGAACCTTTTGGATCATCGAATCGTCTCGGTTGGAAGGGACATTTCGGACCATGGAATTGTTTTGGTTGGAAGGGACCTTTTGGATCATCGAGTCGTCTCGGTTGGAAGGAACCTTTTAGATCATCGAATCATCTCATTTGGAAGGGCCCTTTCAGACCATCGAATCGTCTTGGTTGGAGGGACCTTTCATCCCATCGAGTCATCTCAGTTGGAAGGGACCTTTTGGATCATCGAATCGTCTCGGTTGGAAGGGACATTTCGGACGATGGAATCGTTTTGGTTGGAGGGACCTTTTGGATCATTGCATCGTTTTGGTTGGAGGGAACCTTTTAGGTCATCGAATCGTCTCATTGGGAAGGGCCCTTTCATCCCATCAAGTCATCTCGGTTGGAAGGAACCTTTTGGATCATCGAATCATCTCAGTTGGAGGGGACCTTTCAGGCCATGGAATCGTTTTGGTTGGAGGGAACCTTTTGGATCATCGAATCATCGCGGTTGGAAGGGACATTTCGGACCATGGAATCGTTTTGGTTGGAAGGGACCTTTTGGATCATCGAATCATCTCGGTTGGAAGGAACCTTTTGGATCGTTGGATCGTTTTGGTTGGAGGGAACCTTTTGGATCATCGAATCGTCTCCCTCGGAAGGGACTTTTGGGACCGTCGAACCGTCTCGGTTGGAGGGAACCCTTCAGGTCACGGAATCGTCTCCCTCGGAAGGGCCCTTTCGGCCCACGGAATCCCTTCGGCCGGAGGGAACTTTGCCTCGACTCGTCTCGCTCGGACGGGACCTTTCGGCCCATCGCCTCCAACCAACCAACCAACCAACCGCCCCCCGCCGCCACCACCCCCCCTCGCCCCCCCACCCCCCCCCCCCGCCGGGGGCCAAACCGCGGGCGCTTACCCTGGGAGGAGGCGGCCGAGGGCAGGAGCGGGGAGGAGAGCGGCCGGGGGGGGGCAGCGGGGGCCACAGGAGGGCGGAGGCTGCAAAAACCCACCCCCGAGAAAAGGAGAAAAAAGGCCTCACTTTAACGCCGCCGCCCCCCTCCCCCCCACCCCCCCCCCACCCCCCCCCCCCGCCCTGCCCCGCCCTGCCCCGCCCCGGGGGGGCCCAGGGAAAGATGGCGACCAACCCCCCCCATTGACCATCCCCTTCGTTGACCACACCCTTCGTTGACCACCCCCTCCATTGACCACCCCTTTCATTGACCACGCCCTCCATTGACCACGCCCTCCATTGACCACCCCCTCCATTGACCACGCCCTTCATTGACCACCCCCCGTTGACCACCCCCTTCGTTGACCACACCCTTCGTTGACCACCCCTTCATTGACCACCCCCTCCATTGACCACGCCCTTCTTTGACCACCCCCTTCATTGACCCCCCTCCGTTGACCACGCCCTTCATTGACCACCCCCCTGTTGACCACCCCCCTTTGTTGACCACGTCCTTCCTTGACCCCCCCTCCATTGACCACGCCCTTCATTGACCACGCCCTTCGTTGACCATCCCCTTGGTTGACCACCCCCTCCGTTGACCACCCCCTCGGTTGACCACGCCCTTCATTGACCACGCCCCCCGTTGACCACCCCCTTCGTTGACCACGCCCTTCGTTGACCACGCCCTTCCTTGACCAACCCCTTCGTTGACCCCCCCTTCATTGACCACCCCCTTCCTTGACCACACCCTTCGTTGACCACGCCCTTCATTGACCATCCCCTTTGTTGACCACCCCCCCATTGACCACCCCCTTCGTTGACCACACCCTTCCTTGACCACTCCCTTCCTTGACCACGCCCTTCATTGACCACCCCTTCATTGACCACCCCCTTTGTTGACCACCCCCTTCATTGACCCCCCCTCCGTTGACCACGCCCTTCGATGACCACGCCCTTCGTTGACCACCCCTCCATTGACCACCCCCTTCATTGACCACGCCCTTCGTTGACCCCCCCCCCCCCCCCGTTGACCATCCACTTTTCTTCCCCTTTGCCGTCATCCCGGCGTGAATTTGGGGGGGGGGGTTGTGTTTTTTGGGTGTTTTTTTTGTTTTTGTTTGTTTTTTTGAAGGCTTGCGACCTCTCAGTGACGAAATATTTCC